>NC_051186.1:49981514-50075001 GCF_013339695.2 Rhipicephalus sanguineus | reverse complement strand
TTCTTGACATACGAATGTTCTCGAGCGAGACCAGGTCGGCTGGTCGTACGAGCTAGGGCCAATAGCCGCTTCTGCCGTTTTCTTGGGCCACTCCAAGCCAGTTAAAAGGGGTATTGCAAATTTAACCTAATGAATGCGCGTCGCCGCTCATGTTCCTCAAAAGGTGTTCGTGAGTTTCCAGGCGCAAGCTGAGCCTGAAAAAGGGCGGGGTTCCTCAGTATGTCGTCACTCTGTGGCGGAGGGTCTTCTCAAGACTGTCAAACATGCTCCGCGAGGGTGAGGAGCAGGCTTCACAGAAACGGAGCCTGTCAAGCAGAAATGCGCCGTCATACCGTACCTTCACGATGTCTCACATAGGCTGAAAAGATAGGAAACACGCCAACGTAAGAGTCGCCCTTTCAGCACCAAACAGCTTTATAATCTGTGCAAGGCCTCCTACAGTGGTTCTGAAAACCCAGGTGCCAAAAAAAGCACAAAGAAAGCTTGTTTAATGTGAGAACAACATCGTTTATGAGTTACCGCTGTCCTGGTGGCAAGAAATACATAAGGCAGACGGGACGGTGTGGCAATGAAAGGCTGCGTGAGCACGCAAATAACGTGCGAACTGGAAGTGTGGGACATGTGGCTTTCCACTGCAGGAAGTTGGGTGCGATCCCATGTATTCGCAGTGCACTGCGACAGGAAGGAGCAGGCACAACAACACGTGAGATAATTGAAGCGGCGAAGATTGCAAGTTTGGGAGACATGTGCATTAGTGCACCTTCAATTGACTATCAAAAAGAACTAGACTTTCTAAGCAAGGCCCAAGGGTGACTAAGACGATAGTGGTAGTCAGGAATGACCGCTTGATCTCTTAAAGAGAAAACAACCGGTATCAGGTGTTTGATTGCTTATCATGCATACTTATTTGTGGGTTTACATGAAGCCTTCCTGTACAATGCGCCTGCGTGCGTTGCTTTTTTGTTGTCTATATATATATATATATGTACCACTGTAGAAATAAAGCATATGTTGGAAGTCAGCGCTGTGTCCGCGTTCGTTTTTTCGTCCCTGTTCTTTTGCGCGCTCAAAAAATGTCACACAAACACACACACACACACACACACACACACACACACACACACACACAACACACACAACACACACACACACACACCACACATATATATATTATATATAATAACTATATATATAGATATATATATATATAATATATATATATATATTATATATATATATATTATATATATATATATGTATATAAAATGCTAACAATGGTGGTGACGTGGCTAAGGACTACGCATTATTCGCAGGATGTGTGCCTATAGTTTAGGTGCTTACTGATAAAACAGTAGGTTGTCATTACAATGTGAACATGTATAAATGGCATGAAGTGTTTTTAAAAACCGATTCAGAGAATAATTTACGAATCGCAGAAATTTCAGTTTGTTTATAGGATGAAGGCATGCAGACGTGAAAGAGAAGACACAGACAAACCAAACGCTAGCGTTTGAGCTGTCCGCATCTCTTCTGTTTCCGTGTTGCATGGCTTACTTTCTTCTAGAATCAACATTTTTTGTGTTTTAACGCGAGCGGAATTGTTCTGAGACTCATCTATATAAACTCGAGTAGTATTTTATTTCCCCCAGAGGAATCGAGTGCAGCACTGTAAAGTTGCTACAAAAACTTGTGCGGCTGTCATGCATCCACCACAGTGTTCCTGTTTGAGTAAACCCGGTGGAAGTGCCTTGTTGAGTAACAAGAGGTAGCGGCACCAACTTTCGTCGATTGTCAGATAAAAACCCTATGGTGTTCGCTCTGATTTGAAGTTCTTTTGAAATTCTTGATCAATCTCTATAAAACTTGTTTAGTTTACGTGTATTTGTACGCTGATTTGAAAATGCAAATATTTTTTACTATTATATGTCGTGTTAATTAAGTATATCAAACATTTCATGTGCCATGTTAGGCCTAGCACGAGTTACAACATCTGTAAAGCATATCACAATAATATGAAATGGGAACTGTATGCAACCATTAACCAGAATGCAGTCCTAAACCCCACTTAACAATAGTCATAGCTATGCTGAACATTGACCAGTAAGTGTATGTCTAGCTGGTGACTCGCTCACGAGAGTTCAATATTACGTAACTTTTAACTCAATGGGTTAAAACGCGAGTTAGTAGTGTGGCTAGTGGGTCCATGACATTATGCCAGAACAGCGCGTCAACTCCTTTAAAAACTATTGCATACAGTTTTTAATCCCCTAACTATAGCGATATGTCGATTTACTTGTAACTCCAAGTTTGGAAAGGCTTGCTCATCAGACACATGAAATTTGTTTGTGTCAAAACTGCGTTTCTTCCAGATAATGCATATTTGAAATCGCCAATAAGTAAACCTAAACTCGGCAAGTTTCATCAATATCGACCAAGAAGAAAAATAAAACGCATTATTGTTGCAGAGGTCTCATTGAGTACCACGATAGTGGTCAACTGACTCTGCCAGTGGGAGTCATGTACACCACTGTCCTTAAGGACAACGGAGTCAAAGGAACGCTCCAGTGGGGGTCAGCGTTACCATGGCAAAGGGGTCACCCTGACTACCATAGGTACGAGCGGGAAATAAAAGGTAGTCGCGTAGACTCCTGCGTTGGGAGTAATACATACTCTTCTCTCTGCTTGCGAAGAAGGGAGTCGTTGGTCTGAAGAACGAAGGGAGTCGTTTGACACCCCAAAAGGTCATCATGTGTGTAGCGAGGCGATTACCACCCAAAGGTAGTCAGTACAGACACCCTTTTTTTTAAGAGTGTATACGAAAATGAATGAACTACAATTTTCTCGTTTTCAAGACAAGCATTGATTATCGCAAAACTGCAGAAATTCCTTTTCGTCTATGCGTGGAGCGAACTCTCCATTAAACTTCGTGTTCGGCAATAATAATACTTACAAAGCACGTCCGTAATTGTCTCGAAGAAGTACTTCGCGAGCATCGAATGATGCATTCGGTATTTACTCTGAAGAATTCGCAATTTCCGTCATCTCTAATACCGCCGAAAAATGGGTAATTTGTACGACGGCACACAAATGAATCGACGAAACTGTGCGACAACATTTTCTATGTAAACACTTGCTAGCATATTGCGCTTGGAATAAACAACTGAAGCTTTTAGTAGGTGTTTATTTTTTCGTTTTCATCCTAAGAACAGATGTACCTCAGGTGGGATGCTTCAGTGAAAACACAAGATCTCCGTAAAGAAAACTTGAACGCACCGGTCCGCACGAAATGGTTTCCTAATGAGAATGTCTTCGCGAGAAAAAATTTTTAAAAATGCAAGGACGTATGTTCGAACAAAAAAAAAAGATTAAAAACAAATTTCCTCGCCGGCGGCGCCGCATCAATTTTGAAGGAACCATAACGAGTGTACATTTGTACGTCAAAACAAAAATTGACAACAAAAACGAGCACGCATTGGAGCGTGACGGAATTAGGGGAAAAAGGAAACGGCGCGTTTCCTTATCCGAGTCTAACGACTTCGCATCTTCCTTTTTGCTTAAGCAAACAGAAAAAAGAGTAAAAGAAAATTATTTTTTTACTTATCTTGAAGGATAACGAAAGAGCCCCCCACCATCCTTTCCCCTTCCTCTCGAACCGTAGGATGAAGCTTTAGCGCTTGGACTTCGCATTCTCTTAGAATTTAGGACGACGCACGCAGTGCTAGCCCTAGGCGACGCGTCCAAAGTGTAGAAACAATCATAATCAAAAAAGAAGGAAAAGGGGATTAGGAAAAGGGGCAATGGTAGCGTCTTCAAAAACACCCTGAGGGATCTTAGGGAGATCAGGGACAGAAAAAAAAATGCCAATAAATAAATGTCTCCTCCCATCTTTATACTCGCCTTGTTTGATTGTCACGTATGTATATTTTTCAGGGAGAATACGTTATACAAAATGAAATGCGCGGAAAAACGATAGAATAAGATCGACAAAAAACTCGGAAAACCGCGATGTGCTGGGCGAAGGGTGAAGAAATAACAACAAAAAAATAAACAGCGTCATGGATGCATACGTCGCACAAGAGCACATCTGCGCTCAAATATAAGACGCGGAAAGAAGGGGGGCGAAAGAAACAAGAAATGGCGGCGTCACCTTTATTCGCAACGCTACGGCATCGCCACCGACGGCAAATGCACGCGTGACAACGCAACCGCGCACCCCCCACTTCGTTCTTTTCCGTTTCTTGTCCTTTCCCTTTTTTGTTTCCCTCAGCACTCCTTACTTCTTTATACTTTTTAGTTCTCCCGCTACACCGCTTTTGTACGTTTAGCCCAGCCTTTCGGTTTCTTTATCTCATACCGCTTCTGGTTCTTAGATGTCGCTTTTTCTGTTCGCATCTCGTTTTCCTTTCGCCACCACCGCCTTTTTGATACTTCTCCTTTTTTGCGTCGTCTGCTTCGTCGCCGTGACACCGCTCTCGTCATTTCGGCCGCGCCGCGTCTTCGTATTACACCCCCCCCCTCCCCCGCCCCGCATTCTCCGTTTCGCCTTTTACCTTCGCCCTTGTTTCTCGCCCTCGCTCATAGGCGCCTACGTTTTCGTCGACGCGAAGCGATCTGATTGGCCGAGACGGAATCCGCGCCTCAGCTCGACCGCGATTGGACGAGCCCACGCCGACGACGACGACGAAGCGGCGGCAACAGCAGAAGCAAGCAAGCAAAGCATCGCGAGGTGTTTACGTTTTCGTTTGCGTTCTCCACCTTCGCGTTTTTCTTTGTTCTTATCTCTTTGCTCGTCTCGATTCCTCTATGCATAAAAAGAAAATTAGAGGCGGAACTTTCACGCAGATGAACAGTGGGAAAGGAAATACTAATACGGAATACGAAAATAAAGCGTAAGATGAATAGAAATGGAAGGCCTTCTTTTCGTTTGCCGCCTGCCACGCACGCTCGTGGTAGTGGCCCTGTTCGCGTGCGTTTACAAGTTCGTCTGCTGCAGAACGCCATTTTGTTTGCTTCTGTCGTCTGCTACGTGGATCTGTCTCTCCCTCTCTTTCTTTTTCTTCATATTTAAATAACGAAAACGTTGTGGACGTCTTGGCCTTGCCACCTCGCTCGCCTTATTCATGTTTGAGCCTTTCGTCTGGCGTCGTTGTTGCCCCGTTTCACCTTATCTATATTTCATAGCGATCCTCCTTACAAGTATGAGGCAAGAAAAAGGAAATAGAGCCATGACGCAGGGGTACGGAAGGAGAGGGTTACACAGAAAAGTCAGATTAGGGCGTTGTTGCATATACATTTGTCTTTAGAGACGGCCCGCCATTTTGGGTCATATGACGTCCGTCGTTTTTGACAAGTCCTTCCGCATCCGTCTTTTTTTCGAGCGACGCCTGTTACGAGTTGCAGATTTCGGCGGTGGCGGCGTTGTACACGAAAACCCGACGCCGGCGAACGTACAGAAATGTGGCCCTCAGAAGGTGCGCCAGGTCACGTGCGTATTCGTATGCGCCGCTTTCCAATAATTGATGATCTCTCTCCATCGTGGGCTTGTAGGCGATCAGCCATTTGTAGGCGATTCGTAGGCGATCAGCCATATGACACGATCTGATCTTTGATCGAGGTCAACTTGTCACTTACGCTGTGACATTTCATTGTTGCCTGGATATGAACGCACAAATGTCGTTGTTGCCTGCAGCAACTTAAGCGTTGCGCTGTGCTAAGCACGTGGACGAAGGTCCAATAGGTGGATAGCAAAACGGCGCGTCGTCTGCTACAACACTTCCGTTTCTAGGAACCGTCAAGGCTCAGCTCGTCGCTGCTTCAAGTTGTGTGCGGTTCAGTGTAATCGGGAAGGAGGCAAGATAGCTGGTAACAACCGCGTCGCAGAAAGTACGCGTTTTCTCCCCGATTACACTGAATGGCACACACCTTGAAACAGCGAAGAGCTAGGCATCGAACCGGAAGACGTCATTTTGCTATCCACCTATTCCCTACAGGAGGAACAGTTAGCAGGAAGCAAAGAAAGAAAGAAAGAAAGAAAGAAAGAAAGAAAGAAAGAAAGAAAGAAAGAAAGAAAGAAAGAAAGAAAGAAAGAAAGAAAGAAAGAAAGAAAGAAAAAAGAAAGAAAGAAAGAAAGAAAGAAAGAAAGAAAGAAAGAAAGAAAGAAAGAAAGAAAGAAAGAAAGAGGAGTTTTATTTCTTGCTTATACACTGCTTTTTCTTCTTGTTTGCTTACGCTTTCGCTATTGTAAATTCCTCGAATCTAGAGAAGCTTCAATGTTTTCTGCAAAGTTTTGTTTGATGTGATCTATAAAGATAACAGGTGAGCCGTTATATACATGTAAGCGCCACGATATTCCAAAATATTGTCGCCATTCGCCATCTTGGCCGAACTGATTGGCTGATGGCGGGGCTATCGCCTCTTTGATTGGATCGAAATACCAACATGGCGGAATCCTCCAGCATGGGCGGCATTAGCGGTGTCCAGGAGCGGCCCGACCGGCGGGATGCTAAAATCTCGTCTGCGGACTAATATACAGCCACGCAACTTTGGCACGGCATTTGAGAAAACGCACAGCACCATAATCACGCAATTTTAAGATTACTTCAAGTATGCCAGATAATCTTGAAAGATTAATTTCGCTCGCCGCATCGGCTGAGATGTAAAGATGTTGACGTGTACAACTGCCGGACACTGTGAACGCACTTTTATGGACATGAAATGCACTCTTAAAGAAAGAGGTAGTAAGTGCAGCATTATTACCACCCCCTTGACACGTTGACTACCTTTCGCTAACGTTTTCTCGTTCATAGGTAGTAAATATTGTCGCTACTAATTAGCTTGTCAGTGTTCATTTTTAGTGGACCAGCGGTGATCAGTGGGATTTGCCCAAGTTCTGTGGCACCTACCCTCCCATGATGATGATAGTTTTTTGTACACACCAAAGTTTTTACGGCTGGCTTAAAGGGACACTAAAGGCAAATAACAATTTATGTCAGAGTGAAAGCCCAATGTATGACAACTTCTAAAACGGCAATATTATCAACAGCAGTGCCCTACTTACCGAGAAATTAAGCTAAATGTATGACATGATGAGCGCCATGAGTGGGACATTTTCGAAGTGATCCCGATGACGTATGGAAGTCGGCCTACAATAAATCACTAGTAATGAAACAAGCAGCAGTAAAAAAAAAAGGTCACAGTTTCGCCGCAAGGGCGAAGCAATGAATGCGATAGCAAGAAATTAATGCTATACGAAGTGAGGCTCGCCAATGGATACTCAGTTTGAACAGCGTTCCTGTTGCAAAGGCGGCCGAATCACCGAAGGAAACTAGCGTGCTTCAAGTGTCGAGCTGTGACACTTGATAGTTCGCGCTCATCTTCTGTTTGTTCGTTTAGCGGCGTCCCTTCAGCTCGAGTGACTTTCGTACACTCGGTAACATGAGCGCGGACATCACGGTGAAAGCGTGAAACATTCCTCTTCCCCTCACCGCGAGAAAACCGCGCGAGCAGACAACGGAAGGGCACTGTTCTCGCTGCGCAAATATAAGAAGCGAACGAGCTCGACGACGACTTTTAAATGCGCCCGTCGCGCTGCTAGCGCCATCTCGCTCATAATGAAGAAGCGCTTATTATCGCCTGCCGTCTCTGAGTCCGTCCAGCGGTAAAGGGTATGTATATAACGCTCGCCGTTAGCTACGTGGAGGATCTGTGTTTCGTGGCGTAGTGGATAGCGCCACTCGCTGCCGCTTGATTCATAGAAAACAAAACCTCCGTGGCGTTGCCATGGGAAACGGCGCGCGTGGTTCAAAGGTTCCGTTTTCGCTGAACTGCGCCTCGCCCGTCTCAGTGGTAGTTTCGGGATCGCGTACTGCCGTGCGTGTTTTGCGCGCTCGTGAATGTCACTCTGACAGAAAGTTCGACAAAATGCCTCATGCGTGTGACATTGCCGGATGCCCGAATGGTGCACAACGCCAGTGCTGCAGCAAGGAAACCGGTGTGTCTTTTCACTGGGTGCCGCGGAATGAACCCTTACGCTCGAAGTGGCTTAGTGTCATGCCATTGCGCCAGTGTGCTAAACAGTCAAAACCTCTGCGTGTGTGCTCGCTGCACTTTCGTACTGAGGATTACGAGACCAACCGCAACTTGGTGAAGGCTTTGAATGTGCCCATCCGAGCAAGTCTTTGCCGCAGCGCCGTTGTAGCTCCCGCTACTTCCGCTCGGCTGCTACTATAGTGTCGGCGGCCGCGCAGTAAAAGCGGGCAACGTTGGGCACGGCAGCAGTGACCTATGAAAGTCGTATTTTCAGGCGGGAGATTTGAAGCGCGCTAACGCGATGCGGACCACTAAAAACGCGATTTTATTTCAAAATAAGCACTTCCTTGGCAAAAAAACAGCACTACGAGGTTTCTGGACCGCTATTTCAACAATCAACGTCGACTTAATATTTGCCTTTAGTGTCCCTTTAAAGAGCTTCGCTGTTAAAACGAAAGAAGATATTAGAGCATCTATATAGCGCACACACAAGAAAAAGACTGAGTGACAACAGACGAAGAGCCTGTCTTCGCCCGCTGTCACTCGGTTCTCGTCTTGTGTTGTCCAAACACGATATGTCGTTCCTTCTCTGTCTTCGTCGCTTTAGCGCTGCTTTTAATTTCGCCATGTAAACTATCAGACAGCACTACCAACCAGACTTGTACACGTTAGAGAGAATAAGTAACCGATTACAATTACAATTACTTTCCTTAAAAAGTAATTGATTACAGTGATCAAGTAAAGCTCCAGAAAAGCAAGTGAGCAATTACAGAATTGTAATCGATTACTCTTGCGCTACTGTCCTTCAAAATTTTATTGCCGCAACACATAACACGAGTTTACTCAAACCACAACGAACTACTGTGGCTTGCATAGGGCTTGCGTGAAGGCTAAGAGGCTTACTGTGGCTTCTGTGATATAGCGTTACACGTTAACTTTCAACAAGAGTTGTTTTTCAAGATTGTCGTCGCTGATTCTTCCACGTTCCCTCATTAAAAGGTCAATTGCTACACTGAACACTCTGTCAGTGCATGCGCTGGAGGTAAGGGTGGTATTATAACATAGGAACACCTTGTGCTTCAGCCCGTAGTTGCGCATTGCTTCGATGCTGGTGCCCATGTCCTCTATGAAGCGGCGCGCTTCGCTCTTGCTGGCGCTCGGGTAAGGCATTGCAGGTAAGGCCAAAGAAAAGGTGAAAAAATATGTGTCGTCTGACAGCACGGAGGGTCCCTATATATATAGCGGTCGCATATTTTTTGGGGACGAGAAATGCCGTAGAAGACTGGTTACAACTTGATTGTGGAAGAAAAGCAATAAGTTGCCGGTAATCAATTACAAGAACATGTAATTGAATTACCCAGAACGTTACAGTTCCGAAAAAGTAATCGATTATATTCCAAAATTACAAGAGAATGTAAATGATTACAGGTAATGGATTGCTTGTAACGCCGTTTCGTAGAACTCTGCTATCAACAGTAGCTATCGCACATAGCGCTATCTAAAACTAAGCGTTCACTCCTGTACAGAGAGGCTACAGGTTATTTGCAGGATACGTTTTTCTCTCGGTATACACCGATAAAGATAAAGAAACGAGATAGCATAAGTTATATTAATAACGAAGAACAAGCGCTACACCGTATGGAGTGGGCGGGGGTTCAAAGGAACCTTGCATCCGGGTATTCCGGTTGCTGTGTGTATTCATAGTCGGCGGAAAATTGCAATTCTTCTATTTGTCGCGAGCGGCGCACGGTCGCTGAGACGACATAATGATGACGAATGGCACTTGACCTCCCGCAAGCGAGCGACGTGACACCAGTATATATATATATATATATATATATATATATATATATATATATATATATAATATATATATATATTGAGAGAGAGAAAGAGAGCTCGTTGTTCAAATGAAGACAACGTGCCGGTCTTGTTTCATAGCGATCGAGTCTCATTTATATCCGCTTCCGCGAGACACTTGACGAATGAAGCGAAATTGAACGTATTTATTACTCGGTACGTGCCGAGGAACGGTTGGAAACGTGCGAATGCTTGTCCTATTGCCTTCCTTTTTGTTTGTTTAATTTTCACTACGAAAATATTTTCTTTTCTTCCCTTTTCTTTCTTTTTCTTTCTTTTTGACGATGTTTCACTCACGGGCTTTGGTTTCTCGTGAAATTAAACGCCGCTTCACCCACACATGCCGTGTGGCCGATTGTGCTTACCTGCCGAACTTTCGTGACTGAAAAAAAAAAAAAAAACAGACTTTATACATTCGCCTAAGACGACTCGAAAGCTAAAGCCGTCTTTTTCTTTTCAGTCGATGTGCTGACCCTCCAACGCGATCTTGCACTGCCTCCATAATCGGAGGCATTGCAAGCTTTCCGCACCTCACATGGTTTTGCGCTGCCTCCGTGATCGGCACTCCTCTGACCAAGCGACGAAGTCGAGTGATGACCTCATCATGTGCCCTAGCGTTATGGGACGTCATGATGAAGTCACAAATTTCGGCGATCTCTGACGTCATGCTGACGTCATCGGGTGATGACTTCTTGCATCACTCGTGTTGACGCCAACGCCGCGGGACGCTGGCACCGATGTTCAATTTCCGCGTTTCACGAGGCATCTAAGGCTTTCGCCTTAATATTAGTTCGAAGCGCACCGAAGACGAGGACAACGAAAGGGGACAGGACTTGACAGGACTTCCATGCGCTTCAAACAATTATTATGACGAACGTCTACCAGCTACAGCCAAACTTTGCGTCTTGTCGCTTCCAAACGTCGCGATCGACGCCGCGTGAGAATAGCTGTAGCTTGCACGTATAGGAAATATCTATATGTAATGCTTCACGTACCCTCCAATCCTTGTTTGTTGCTCACTTCTATAGCGACGAGTCAAAGTGAACAGGCTTAACGGATCAGCGCATGTCGCGAACACACCTTCGTTTTTTCGCCTCGTCAGCGCGAGCAGCGCCAGTGCATGCACGTGCAGCGCCCTCTGCAGGCCATGCACACAGTTACATGGTAGCTTGACTTCACTTTCCCGTGTCTTGCGCAAAGCTGCATGGAATGTCGCAAAGAAAATAAGAATTATAGGTCGCTAAACTACATGCAGGCCTATATGTCTGTCAAGCGACAACAAGTCTGCGCACTGTTCACTTGCCGGCGACGCTTTAAAGGTGTCCCATCGATTCTAAAAAGAAAAAAAAACGACCCGGGCTTTTCGACAGCCCGACAGTGTGTTTTCCGTTATACGAAACGCCGCCTCCGCCACTCACTCGTACACTGCACATCCTATATGTATACCAAGCGAGAACAAGTTTGTGCACAGCTCACTTGCTGGCGACGCTTTAAAGGTGTATCGACTTCAGGAAAACAAAGACAAAGCAAAACAAAGACGCCTGTGCTTTTCGACAATTCGACCATGTGCTTTCCGTTACACGACACGACGCCACTCACTCGTACACTGCCTCGCGCGAGAGTAACTTTCGCAGCGGCGACAACGCCTCACAAACAAGCTTCGAATCTTGATTCTCCGACACGCCTTCGCGTTCGTCAGCGCAACAATATGTCGCAGCTTTGCAGCCCGAAACAAAACACCGTGTCCCCCTCCCACGCCTCACCTCGCATGCGCGCACTCCTGCTGCTGTGAGAATACCGAGTCCTCCGTACGTATACTCGTAAGCGGAAACGTTGTCACGGTCGGGTGTATCCTAGAACAAACTTCACCTGCGCTCGCTTGCGCTAGAATCAGTTGTTGTTCTTGTTTTTTCGTTGCATCGTGCCTATCAGGCGTTTTCAAAACGTTCCCGTCCTGCACACCTATCTTCGGCGCATAACTCAAAAGCTTTGCTGTGAAACACGCAGCGTTGGGAATCGAGTTTCGACTCGTTGTTTTGGAAGGTGCTCCGTTTCAGCCTACAACTTCGCTGAAGAAAGGAATACAAATCAAAGAAGCTTTTCGAGGGAATGAGAGGGAGAGATGGAGAAGGGGTACTAGGGCGTATAGAGGTGTATAGATGTATGTACACCTCGAAGCGGGGAGTCGCGCCTGTGTCGGGTTGATTGGAGACCGGCACTGTTCCGGGGAAGGCCAGGCAAAGCCGAAAGTTCTGGAAGTACGTTAATACGGACGGGGATTTGGTTGCGAACGCCGGTGCCAACGAAAAGACGCGCGCAGTTCGTCTACGCGAGCAGCGTTTGTTTGCGCGACAAAAAATAAAAAAATAATAGAGTGTTTAGATACAGTTGGCGATGTTTCATCGTGTCGACGGGAATTGTTTTCGAGCTGTCGCCCCATGCTCCTAACAAAGCTCACTCTCTTTTCTGTCGAGTTGAGCCGTTGCAAACGAACGCCTTTTGTTTTGGAAGCCTTAAAAACAGAGAAAGAAGTTTGCCCTTTGATTCCGTGGTGTGTAGGAATGTACATACAGAGTTTGTCATATGTCGACGAGTTCCCAAAGCTGGGTGAGACTGTTGACGTTAAACTCGGTGTACATACCGGATTTGGTTGGGGAGTTCGCAAACGAGAGAAGACCTAGAGGCGATGGTGTTATTTCGACACGGGAAGCGCATGTTTTGTTACGAAGTTCGCGAAACGGAGGATTACAGGTTCCAATCGTACAGTTGCGCAGTTTATAAAGTGCACGCGTGTTACGACTGTCTTTGACTGCGTGGAGTGTGAGCGTTAAGGCTTAGCATTGTTATAACTCGAAGTGTAATGGAAAAAAAAAAAGAAAGGGGGCGATAAAGGAGAAATTGGAAACGCGAGCAATTGAAAAACGGATTTGCGCTGCGAGCAAGTTGTTTTCGCTTGCTCTAAACAGACCACGGCTCGAATGAGCGCAATGCTAATACTAATAGTTTTGAAAGAGTGTTTGATTTCAAGCTCGACGCAAGCTTTGTATAAAGTGGCGTTGGAGGACATATTTGGGACGAAAGTGGGCTTAAGATGCTGAGGCGTGGTTTCCCCTTTCATTTATCTTATCTTACCTCAGCAGGGTCATTACATTCGCAATGATGGACGGTGGACTTCATATCCAAGGGCGCGCGCACGGTTCTCCAAAAGGAGGGAGAGGGGAGGGTACTTTCACCCCCTCCCCCCTTCCGATTGGTAGAGTGCGAAGAAATCGCGAGTCGCAATGGACGCATAAATGAAAATGAAGCCATGACGTGCTTCTCACAAAGGCTTGCCATTGGTTCCCGGGTTGGAATGCAACATCAGGGTACTCTGCCACCATTTTCGTCACAAAACCTGCATAGTCATAACCCCGCAAGTCAAACAATGACGGGAAAGGTCGGACTGATTAAAGGCATGGGCAAACGTGGCTGCCCCCTCAGATGAATACGGGGAGGGAGGGGGGGTAGGGTGACCCCTCCCTAACCCCTGCTTCTGTGCGCGCGCCTATGTTCGTATCTGAAGACTAGGAAACATCATTAAACAATGTGCTGCGCAAAAGAAACATGGCGCAACTCTCGTCCATGCTTCTTTCCTCCTTAATGATGTATGACCGACTCGCCCAACAACATGCATTATTGAACTTGGAAACAGATAAAGATGATGGCTTTCTTCACCCTATACGCGTGACTTCAGATTAGTAGGGAAAGAGGGTGGCCTCTCCTCCCCCCCCCCCCCATGCGGACGCTTATGTTTATACACAAAGAGTACGAACGAGATAAAGATGGCGTCTCTCTTCTCCCTATCGCTCGATTTCAGAAACTGCTCCGCGGTAAAAAGTACGCCCACACTCGGACCCAGCGTCCACTGACAGAAGAGTGACCGCCCCCCTAGTAGCGGTGGTCAGCTCCACGGCGCGTGCGCAGCGTGGGAAAGCGAACCTCCCAGGAGAAAAGAGGAAAGAGGGGGGGGGGGTGAAATCAGGGGGCGGTTTTGAGTGACCGCCCCCCAATACCGGGGCCGGACAACGCATCCCCACCGCGCGGCCACTGGCCAGCGGACAGTCCGTCAGAAAGAGCGGTTCCGCTTCGGACGTTCCAATTGGTCGACAGACCAGTGCTACGCTCGCTCATGCAATCTCACCTTCGTTCTCTTTCCTGTCCTTCTCTCCCTCCTTCTCCCTCTTTTCTTTTCTTTTATCCGTGTGACGTCAATACTTGTTGGAGCGTCCGCCTCCGCGGGTCATCGTCCGTCCAGCGAGACGGAGAAAGGGCGGTTTCTCGGTCACGTGACCACTGTCCACGCCAGTGGGCAGTGCTGACCGCGCGCCGGGCGCCAATGGAATTCGCGCCGCCACAAGATCGATGGATCGTCCTCTTCTTCCTCCCCCTCACTGCGCAAGCGCGGTGGTTCTCCCTCTCCCCATGACGTTTCCGAGAATCTTGCTCCGTTTGGATGGACAAGGGCGGTGGCGGAATTCCTTGGCGTGCTTTGACAGGCCGGCATGCCCCTCCCTATCGTTTCGCGGCCTCTTGTCAGGATGGTCCGCCAGGAGGCGTCAGCTACCTTTCCTATTCAATCTTCAAGCTTTCCTTGGAATATTGCAGTTTCTGCCCTACGTAGGACAACAAATAAACAGGAAATAGGGGCCGTTCCCTGATTAACAGGCCCTTGGATGTATGAATACTCTTATGTATATATATGTGTGTGTGTGTGTATCGCACTGGCATATCCAGGCAAGGGGGCATGCGGGGGTACAAGCTCCCCCGATTTTTTTTTTTTCAATTTTGCCTGTGTATATATACGCACATACATACAAACGCAAGCACGAACATAAATAACGGGTGGTTGAGCCCTTTCCCCTCCTTGCCCCCCCCCCCCCCCCGCCCCCCCAGAAAAAAAACAACTGGGTACGCCTCTGGCGTGCTTGTATGTGTGCGTGTACTACATATCTCTGTATAAAACGTTGAAACTTCAACGTTTTATACACAGGTCTATACACCCGTTTTATACACAGGGTCTTCAACGTTTCCCTCGCATACCCTGCCTCTGGTTACGGCCAGTGTACTAATTGCTAACTGCTGGCTATTGTCGGCCACAGTTACCTATGCTTCGCTCCTTAGCTGCAGGCGATACATGCAGCTCTGATTGACCAAACAAAAGCCCTTCGCAATGGCGACAATCTTTCGTAGAAAAAAATTCTTCGCACATTTTCTCTTATAGGCTAAATCTACGCAATAAAGGGACGCACATCGTAGTTACCACTATCACGGAAGCACAGCTTCCGCACCGACTCTGATACTTCTCGGGAATTTAGGCCGTCTCGTCTCGCAATATCTCTGAATCTTCTTTTATTGCAGTCTTTCCAACATATAGACCCTGCTCTAAAGAGAATGACGCAAGCGGCGCGAAGACACCGAGCTAGCAAACGCAGTCGCACGCGCTTACGTGACAAACAAACACACATACAAACACACCAATCAACTACACCGTGCAAAACCTGCCAAGCCAAAATTACAATCTAGCCAACAGTAGTCGCAAACGCACGGACCGAATCACCGAAGTTTCAGGGCGAAGTGGGAGATGCGGAGGCAGCGGAAAGCCTGGTGGAGTTAGGGAGGTATTTCCGCATCTAAGGTACGAGACACTTTCGAAATAGCAACAATAACAAAAACAAAGAGAGATGCGGAAGAGTGTAATCGATCTCCAGCAGCGTTCGCTCATCTGAGCAAGTCACGTATACACTTCCTTATAATCGCTCTCAGCTTCACTGCGCAACTTTAAAGTCGCGTGGCGAAGCTACCTTTATTTGTTGTAGGAGCGCGTTCGTGATTTGATTTTTTTCTTTTATCGTCAATGTTCCGTTTTTCTTTCTTACACGCGCTCAGCTAAACTTTGTTGTTGTGCCCGAACCAACCACGTGCGAGGCCAAAAATAAATTATATAAATAAAGATTACGAGGCGCGCGCTTTTCTCAAGAGCCACTATCTATCGATAAGCTTGATGCCATTAATCAATGTCAGGGACCGCGCGGTAACGTTGCCATCTTCCGTTGGGCAACTCTGGAAAATCTCAACAAATAAATAAACGCCGTTCTAAGTTTGGCGGCATCTCGCGAGGTGTTGACAACCACGACGGCGCGTGAAGAAGAACCTCCTATCAGGCGCTCACCTCACCAAGGTGCAGCGCCACTCGAGATGGCGGCATTCTTTTAATCGCTGTATTTACATCGTCCAAGTTTGAGCTTGCGGGGCAGGCGAAAAAATTCCAAGTACTCAAGGATACGGGGGAAAGTTTGTTTAATAGGAAATTCTTCTCGACAAGTCAGCGACCAGATGGCGACCCGGAAACAGATTACGACAAAAATTTAAAGAAGAAAGATAAATAAGGACGGGGGAAACAAGATAAGTTTTCTGTTTTCCTTCCGGTCTTGGTAGTTGGTTGGAGATAAGAAAGTGGATCAAGAGGCAAAGTCAAGATTAACATTTGTGTATGATGCTTTGCAGCCAATGTCGTATACACCATTCATGCGCCCTCGACTAGTGATAAAGTGCTCGCCACATGCGTTCTTAGAAGTATATGGTATCGTCATTAGCACCAGCTTCGACGTCCATACTCTGAGACGAGCTCCTTCGTGTCATCAGCCCTACTGAAAGTTTTTTAGGGGGGATCCGTTCTGAACGAAGCGCTTAAAGGCGAAAGCCTATACACATGTCGCATAAAACGCGAAAGGTGACCGTCGGTGGCGTCGGCGTCAACGCGAGTGATCCAAAAAATCGTCATCATACGAGGACGTCATCATGACGCCACAGGTTGCCAAAAGCTGTGACTGCATCATGACGTCACACTACGTGACGTCATCACATGGCATAATCGCTTGGTGAAGGGTGGGCTGATGCCGGACGCATTACAAAAGCACGTGAGGTACAGAAAGCTTCCAGTGCCTCCGATCTCGGAGGCAGTGCAAAACCACGTTGAGTCCGGAAACATTAAAGGTGGTGGGCGGAGGACCAATACAATCGTCTGAAAACAAAACGAAGAAACTGGCTATCGCCTTCCAGTAGTGATAGCCAAATCCATAAGGAAGCGTGGGACTTCTTCCAAGAGTTGTTTCACTTCAGTCAGCTTAGTTAATGAAAAGAGTTGTCAAATGTGTCAATGATGATGGCGAGCATGATGTGAGCTTCAAGGGAACCGCTTTGACGAGACTGTTTTTTATTCTTCTCAGAGTTTTTCCTGTACATTCAGTGTAGTTCATGAAGGGAGTGATCAAAAGCCTCAGTGATGACAATCGTGATAATGATTGGGACGACGATGACGATGATGATAATATAAGTCTCTTTTAATCTGAGAGGCAACACATGTCACTAAGCGGTCTCCTTAAAGATATTTCTTGCACTTAAATGTTTAAATATACTCATGCTATAACCTCTAAAGCCATCCATGTGTATACATATTGCCACGCCCACTTCTTGTCTTGTTTTGATGTATTCGGGTTTGACCGGCAGAGACGGTTATCAACGCTCGACGCTGTCCGCGAAGTAGTGTTCTAGAAGCGTCGCGATTGTAGTAGATCGGTTTGTTAAGATTGCGCCCCGCACGCGAATGTTCCAGCTTTGTCTAGAGATTACGCCGCCACCAGCGATATTGCTGGAAAGTTCGATAGCGCCTGTATAAAAGCCGACGCGCGTGACCGCTTGTCAGTTGATCGACGAACGACGCCCTGTTCGCCGCTATCATTGTACAGCGTGCATTGCTGTAGTTCTAGTTCTCATTTTCCGGCCACAAGTTCGGCCAAATAAACAGTTTCATCCTACAAACGCCGACTGCTGTCTTCGCCGACGTCACGACCACGTGACATCTGGTGGAGGTGCTGCTTCATGATCCGGACGCCACCGCGGAGCGCTGACCCAAGCCCAAGCCGCGAAGAAGACGACTCTAAGGACAACCCGGATCCTCGAACCAGCCGCCGGCAGAAAGGACTACCCCCCCAATACGGACTCCTACCGGATAAGCCAAAAGCCACGGCGACAAGAACAACCGGCACGATGACGGCCGCAGCGAACCCTGCCGCGATAGTGATGCAGCCGCCCAGGGAGCCGCCGACATTTCGTGGTTCGCCATGTGAAGACCCCGAAACCTGGCTGGAGACGTTCGAAAGGGTCGCAACATTTAACAACTGGAACGCCGACGACAAGCTGCGCCACGTGTACTTCTACCTGGAAGAAGCAGCAAGGACATGGCTCGAGAACCGGGAGTCCACGCTTCGAACCTGGGATCTCTTTCGTAGTGCTTTTTTGGAGACGTTCACGAGCGTCGTTCGAAAGGAAAGGGCCGCATCCTTGCTGGAGACACGGGTTCAGCTCCCGAACGAAAACGTGAGCATCTTCGCGGAAGAAATGACCCGGCTGTTCCGCCACGCTGACCCCAACATGCCTGAAGAAAAGAAGGTTCGTTTCCTGACTATGAGGTTGTCCCAGACGGCATTACGAACTCTCAGCGGCGCCGTGCGCGACCTGAAGTCGTCCATGTCGCGCGCCTTAAGCCGTTTTTCGCGCGTTAGCGAGCCTGGGGACTCTATTTTTTTTCCTTTGTTATTGTAATTTATTTGTGTATACACATGTTTTTTTTTTCTCTTCTACGTTCTTTCAGAAGCATCGGGACGATGCTTTTTCAGAGGGGGGCATTGCCACGCCCACTTCTTGTCTTGTTTTGATGTATTCGGGTTTGACCGGCAGAGACGGTTATCAACGCTCGACGCTGTCCTTATGAGGAATCCGCCGAATACCGTCCAAGAATTTGTCTCCGAAGCAACAACAATCGAGAAAACGCTTGAGATGCGAACACGGCAATACAACCGCAGCCTCTCGACCACAAGCTACGCCGACGTTCAAGCGCTAGGATCCGCCGACCTGCGTGAGACGATTCGAGCAATCGTGCAAGAGGAGCTGCGAAAACTTCTACCTTCGTCGCAACCTCAAGTAGATTCCATCGCCGACCTCGTGCGCCAGGAGATCCAGCATTCACTCGGTGCGCCTCAGCTAGTAGAGCCGCAGCCGCAAGCTATGAGCTATGCTGCTGCAGCCCGCCGTCATGCTCCTCCCCGCCCACGCCAAGACGATACACCGCCGCAGTACCGTCGCCAGACGCCGCCGCCGCCACCGATGCCCTACCGTCCACCTGTCGGCCATACGCCGCCGCCGCCACCGACGCCCTACCGCCCACCTGTCGGCCAGCGCTACACCCCAAGGAAGACCGATGTCTGGCGCGCCCCTGACAACCGCCCGCTCTGCTACCATTGCGGGGAGGCCGGCCACACGTACCGCCGCTGCCAGTACCGACAGATGGGACTACGAGGATTCGCCATCAACGCGCCGCGACCGCAGCCAGGCGAACGGGCCTCGCGACATCGACGATTACCTAACCGGAACGCAGTGGCAAGAACGACGTCCTTCACGCTCGCCGTCGCCCGGCCGCTACATGTCACCGCACCGCCGGCCGTACACTGGCCCAAACCGGGGCCGGTCGCCTAGCCCGTATCCGGAAAACTAAGGGCAGCAACCGATGGAGGTGCGGTTGCTGTACGACGAACTACCGAAGATCCTCCGCCGACGACGACGACGTCGCGACGAAACCTTCAGAACACGACGCGAACCAGACAGACCCCTGACGACGAGATCTTGCGGACCAAAGAAGACCCGACGACGCAACATGGAAGCAGCGGAACAAACCGACGCAGCCGTGACCCGACGCCGAGACCCAACCGCAACGCAAGACGACGAACTAGCGACCTCGAGGTTCTCATCGACGGCCACAACGTCACCGCTCTCGTCGATACTGGAGCCGACTATTGCGTCATCAGTGGGCCCTTCGCCACGAAGTTGAAGAAAGTTAAGACCGCTTGGGAAGGCCCCGAAATCCGCACCGCTGGAGGCCATCTGATAACGCCGATTGGTGTCTGCACGGCGAGAGTCACCATGAATAACCGGACTTATCCTGCGAGCTTTGTAATCCTACAAAACTGCTCCAGGGATGCAATACTTGGAATGGACTTCCTAAGTGAACACGGCGCCGTCATCGACCTGAGGTCCGAGTCGATAACACTAACCTCAGATAAAGCGCTCCCGCCCCGCGCGACGCCAGGGAACCATGCATTGAATGTGATAGAAGAGCAGGTGACCATTCCGCCGCGTTCCAGCGTCATTATTTCCGTCGGCACCGAAAAAGCTGAAGACATCGAAGGTGTCATCGAGAGCGATCAGCGTTTGCTGCTAGACCGTGACATTTGCGTCGCAAGTGGCATTGCTCGGTTGCATGAAGGTAAAGGAAGCGTGATGCTAACGAACTTCAGCCAGGAATACAGACACTTGAGCAGGGGCACGACGATTGCATACATCGAAGAAATCTTGGCCGTCAGCGATGCGTTTGCCTTTTCAGATTCTGACGAAGCTACGACGACGATCCCTGAGCCACCCTTCGACGTAAACCCAAGTCTTCCCGCTCGCCAACAGCAACAGCTCCGACGCCTTCTGCAGGAATACAGGGACTGTTTCTCGTCGTCATCGCGGGTCCGACAAACGCCCCTTGCTAAGCACCGCATCATAACAGAAGAAAATGCTCGACCACTCCGTCAGAGTCCCTACCGGGTTTCGACGCGGGAACGGGAGGCCGTTAAGAAACAAGTCGATGAAATGCTACGCGACGACATCATCCAGCCGTCCAACAGCCCGTGGGCGTCTCCCGTGGTGTTAGTGAAGAAGAAGGATGGGACCCTACGTTTCTGCGTCGATTATCGTCGTCTGAACAAAATCACAAAGAAGGACGTGTACCCTCTCCCACGGATAGACGACACCCTGGATCGACTCCACAACGCGAATTACTTTTCGTCGATGGACCTCAAGACCGGCTACTGGCAAATTGAAGTCGACGAGAGAGACCGAGAAAAGACCGCCTTTATAACACCGGATGGCCTGTTCGAGTTCAAGGTCATGCCTTTCGGTCTTTGCTCGGCGCCTGCGACTTTCCAACGAGTCATGGATACTGTGTTAGCTGGCTTGAAGTGGCAGACTTGCCTTGTTTACTTGGACGACGTCGTTGTGTATTCCTCGAACTTCGACGAACACCTCCAGCGACTTCAATCCGTACTTCAAGCAATCAAGAACTCCGGGCTCACCCTGAAGCCAGAAAAGTGCCGCTTCGCGTACGAGGAGCTCTTGTTTTTGGGTCACGTGATCAGCAAGACTGGAGTGCTCCCAGACCCACAGAAAACAGCTGCCATCGCCGCTTTCCCGCCACCCACCGACAAGAAGGCCGTGCGCCGATTTCTCGGCTTGTGCGCCTATTACAGACGCTTTGTCAAAGACTTTTCACGGATCGCCGAGCCACTAACGCAGCTCACGAAGACCGACGTCGAATTCAGGTGGCAAACAGCGCAAGTCGAAGCATTTCATGAACTGAAACGACGCCTGCAGACACCTCCGATACTTGCGCATTTCGACGAATACGCCGATACGGAGATTCACACCGATGCAAGCAGCATAGGACTCGGCGCCGTCCTTGTGCAGCGGACGGGCGGACTGGAAAGGGTTATCAGTTATGCTAGCCGGTCGCTGTCTAAAGCAGAGGTCAACTATTCCACAACAGAAAAGGAGTGCCTCGCCATCATCTGGGCTACGTCAAAGTTTCGCCCCTACCTCTACGGCAGGCCCTTCAAAGTTGTGAGCGACCATCACGCCTTGTGTTGGCTAGCTAACTTGAAGGACCCTTCAGGTCGCCTCGCACGGTGGAGCCTAAGACTTCAAGAATTTGACATTACTGTCGTCTACAAGTCCGGAAGGAAACACTCCGACGCCGACTGCTTGTCTCGTGCCCCCGTCGACCCACCAACGCCCGACGACCAGGATGATGACAGCTTCTTGGGAGCCATAAGCACCGAAGACTTCGCCGAACGACAGCGAGCCGACCCGGAACTGAAGGGTCTAGTGGAATACCTGGAGGGCAGGACCTTCGTTATCCCAAAAGTATTCAGGCGAGGATTAGCATCATTTTCCTTGAAAAACAACGTCCTCGTAAAGAAGAACTTCACTCCGGCCCGAGCCAGCTACCTTATCGTTATACCTTCGGGACTGCGACCAGAAATTTTGCATGCCCTGCACGACGACCCAACGGCTGGACACCTCGGACTTTCCCGAACGCTCGCACGAGTACAAGAAAAGTACTACTGGCCGCGCCTTGCCGCCGACGTCACTCGCTACGTAAGGACGTGCCGAGACTGTCAGCGACGGAAGACACCGCCCACAAGACCAGCAGGCTTCCTTCAGCCGATCGAGCCTCCTCGGCGACCATTCCAGCAGATCGGGATGGACCTCCTGGGGGCCCTTCCCAACGTCGACTTGCGGAAATAAATGGATCGTCGTGGCTACCGACTACCTCACCCGCTACGCCGAAACAAAAGCCCTGCCCAAAGGCAGTGCCGCTGAGGTAGCCAAGTTCTTCGTTGAGAACATCGTCCTTCGACACGGCGCCCCAGAGGTTCTCATCACCGACAGAGGTACGGCGTTCACGGCTGACCTGACTCAGGCGATCTTGGAATACAGCCACACAAGCCACCGCAGCACCACCGCGTACCACCCACAGACCAACGGCCTCACCGAGCGTCTAAATAAGACCATCGCCGACATGCTGGCCATGTACGTCGACATCGAACACAAGACGTGGGACGCCATCCTTCCGTACGTGACCTTCGCGTACAACACGGCCGTACAGGAAACGACGCAGATGGCGCCATACAAGTTGGTCTACGGACGGAGCCCGGCAACGACGCTCGACGCCATGCTACCAAACGTGACCGACGAGGAAAACATCGACGTGACCACCTACCTACAGCGCGCCGAAGAAGCACGACAGCTCGCCCGCCTACGGATCAAGAACCAGCAGACGACTGACAGCCGCCGCTACAACCTTCGACGACGCCACATGGAATACCAACCCGGTGACCGTGTATGGGTATGGACGCCAATACGCCGACGAGGACTTAGTGAGAAGCTTCTTCGACGATACTTCGGACCGTACAGGGTACTTCGACGCCTGGGCACACTCGACTATGAGGTTGTCCCAGACGGCATTACGAACTCTCAGCGGCGCCGTGCGCGACCTGAAGTCGTCCATGTCGCGCGCCTTAAGCCGTTTTTCGCGCGTTAGCGAGCCTGGGGACTCTATTTTTTTTCCTTTGTTATTGTAATTTATTTGTGTATACACATGTTTTTTTTTTCTCTTCTACGTTCTTTCAGAAGCATCGGGACGATGCTTTTTCAGAGGGGGGCATTGCCACGCCCACTTCTTGTCTTGTTTTGATGTATTCGGGTTTGACCGGCAGAGACGGTTATCAACGCTCGACGCTGTCCGCGAAGTAGTGTTCTAGAAGCGTCGCGATTGTAGTAGATCGGTTTGTTAAGATTGCGCCCCGCACGCGAATGTTCCAGCTTTGTCTAGAGATTACGCCGCCACCAGCGATATTGCTGGAAAGTTCGATAGCGCCTGTATAAAAGCCGACGCGCGTGACCGCTTGTCAGTTGATCGACGAACGACGCCCTGTTCGCCGCTATCATTGTACAGCGTGCATTGCTGTAGTTCTAGTTCTCATTTTCCGGCCACAAGTTCGGCCAAA
This sequence comes from Rhipicephalus sanguineus, assembly GCF_013339695.2. NCBI lineage: Eukaryota > Metazoa > Arthropoda > Arachnida > Ixodida > Ixodidae > Rhipicephalus > Rhipicephalus sanguineus. The sequence continues at coordinate 50,051,410 of NC_051186.1, read as the reverse complement.
TAAACAGTTTCATCCTACAAACGCCGACTGCTGTCTTCGCCGACGTCACGACCACGTGACAATATAAAGGAAATTGAAGGGGAACCGAAGCAACTGTCTTCTAGACATGCAATGCCAGCGCGGGAACAAAACGTCGCTTGCACCCCGGTGTGGAAATGATCCTTCTAAAATTTAGTCCACTTAACCACTATACATTCTGCATCAAATTCCCAACACTTAGATAAGCAGTGTTCAATGTCACCAAGAGCCTGGCAGTGCGGACAAAGCGATGACGTGCTAACTCCCGTCTATTGCGTCGCTACGTTTGGTGTTTGCGCTGACCCCTCGTACAAACGTGTTCTTTCCGCCCACCGGCTAATCCAACATTAACGCCGTTCTGAAACAACGCGGCCGACGAGCGAGCACTTTTTTTTCGGACCATGTCAGAAAGCCTGAAATGGCGCGGACGGTTCTATAACTGCCCCCCTCTGCCCCGTGGTCTTACAGAGGTACCCATTCGGTCAACAGTGCACATATGTAACACTTTGGGCCCTCGCGCTAGCCATTCAGAGATTAGTATAGCCAGCGATGCGATCGGTAAGCGTGAAAGAGTTGAGCAAAGCGACGACAAAAACGCACTCTACGAGCCCTACTCCCGCTTACGCCTCGCTCCTTCCTCTCACGGTTCATTACATCATGTACAAAGATCTCTCCGCTTACAACCCCACCCCTCACTACTTAATATATAAAAAGATTTCTGGAATCCTCCGCTAGCGCTGGAGACAGCGATAAGCGAACGTAGACAGGAACAAAGCACCTGCTTCGCTCACTTTAGCTGCTCTGTTGTTCTACAGCTATGAAGAGCCCAGCCGCTTCATCTCTCTTTCCAGGCCTTCCGTACACACGCATTCATGTTTGACCACACAAACCGCTTCAAAGGGTACCGTACAATGTCCGGTCGCTGCAGGAACGGCTTACGTATTAGACCGCTCGGTTGGATACCATCTTGTCATTAATTCACCCGTCGTCGTCCTCGTCTAATCCGCTTAACGAGCCGTGTTCGAAAAAGAGCTGCTTTCCCGAGCGCGCGGACAATGCTTTGGAAAGGAAAGCTGGCCAGGGTTTTGCGAAGGAAACAGGAGGGTTCCTCTTCGGAGACAAAGAGTGGCTACGGTGTTTAGAGCAAAGAAACGGTGCGTGTGTGTGTTTGGGGGGTTAAGGGGGGGGGGGACGTAACGTTGTATAGCTGTACAAAGCCCGGACGGAGGTGCCGTGACCAACAGCTCTCCCGAAAGGTGGACTCTTGCAGATAATTGGCTCGTCGCGTTTGTCACTGTCCGAGCTGTCGGGAACCGTGGCAAGCGGATGAGTTACGATGTGTGTGTGTGAGTGTAGGTTACGAAGGGGCTGGCTAGGTGCGTGGACTTGCCCAGGCCGCGGGCGATGGCGTTTAGAAGGCGGACTAAGAACAAAAAAAAAATGGCGAGTGTTTTATGCATAGACGTCACGCATTTGGGTACGACGGGACTGTTTGGTCAGTAAATATCGCTCCCCTCTCTTCAAGAGGCGATTATTATCGTAACAGAGAGTCAACTTCCTTGGCCTTTCCTGCAATGACTCGAGGAGTGGATTTCCTGGAAGGACAAAAAACCAAACGCAAGTGGGGAAACTGCACTCTCCCTTTAGGGGTGGGTAAGCTTGGCTCTAGACTTCGTTTGCAAGTGCTCAACACAGGCATGGTCAGAAATTCTTGCGCAGGCGCAGTCGGGAGTCTACTTCCTTGCCGTAATTCCTTTCTTGAGACGGCCTATGCAACCTCTTTTTCTTCTTTTTTTCCGAGTGGGTGGGAGGGGGTTCAGTCAACTTGTTAGCTTCAATACGAATGCATTAATCATCGAACGTACACTGGTGACTGATGATCAGAATCATTAATTGATCATCGGTATGCGCTGCCAGGCTTGTGTATAATGATACTGCCGCTGAGACTGCAACAAGAGAACGAAATTGTACGCGTGTACGAACATGCCATGATAACGTTCACGATTATGGTGTGTGTGTGTGTGTGTGTGTGTGTGTGTGTGTGTGTGTGTGTGTGTGTGTGTGTGTGTGTGTGTGTGTGTGTGTGTGTGTGTGTGTGTGTGTGTGTGTGTGTGTGTGTGTGTGTGTGTGTGTGTGTGTGTGTGCGCGCGTGCGTGCGTGCGTGCGTGCGTGCGTGTGCGTGTGCGTGTGCGTGTGCGCGCGCGCGCGCGCGTGTGTGTCCTCTTATATGCACTCAACCTCTTTTGTTCATTATTCATCGGTGAGTCTGGAACCTGTTCCATTACTTACGTCATCAACTTGTTTCGACGGTGCTTTGTTAGTTCACTGTCCTGTTCCTTGTCGCTTTTGTATGTGTCTGAGGTTGTTGTTATTGGTGTTGTTACTCTCAGAAAGGCTAAAGTAACCATTTCGATTCTGCGTTGCACAGTTATCGTGATATGTATTTTTAATGTTTTGTTCGTCACCTGATATACCGTTATAAGATTGCATAATTCTGATTCCTCTTATCATACCTGCCCTGGAGATGTGATTCCCGAAACTCTCAAGTTAATTAATTTCTTCCTATTAGCTAGCGTGTTCCTTCATGCAACCTGAACAGAAGTTGGATGCGAATAACACAACGATGAAACACAAAGCACACATTTATTCCAATTGTAAGCTAACTTTTGACAGTATCACCTATCCTATTTTATTTCCTTCACGTGCCTCATTTTTGTAGCATTTCTCTTATTTACCTATTTCCTGTATTGTTTAAAATGTATTATGTCTCGCTGCAGAAATTATCAACATCCAGTATTATTACGTCAAATGCCGCTTGTTCACTAATCTAAAATCCGTGCTCATTAGTTTTGTTATACATTACAAATTATGCTTTATGTAATGCTGTTGAAACGGCACTTTTAAAATCTGCTTACCGCAATATTGTTGTTCTCTAAGTTCACTTGTTTTAAGCCCCATTATGCTATACATTGCGTTTCCCAATTATTTCCCGGCTTGCTCTTTCGATTCACCTGCCTTGTATTTACCCTAAGTAATAGAGGTACGAGGTCCCCCTGACATGTTTTCACTTTGGGACATCCTTCTGTAACATTTCTATACTACGTCACATTTATTTTTATGACGTCATGATAAACTTCGAAATAAACTAAGCCCACTCCCGCACACGAACCAGCAGATGAAAGTTCCTTACGAATACAGCTTTGGTTTGATATTACAGCAGAGCTACTTGAGATAGCCGTTCCGCCGTTTCGCGTCAATAAAAAATTGGGGGACCCTTAAGCTTCGCCTTTAAGAGTTGAACGCGATAGCGAAATCCGGCCCCTAGTGCGCACTTCAACCACTAAGTGCATACTTATTAATGTGTATTGTTACACACACACACACTCTAAGGCAAAATTACCCGAACGAGGAGTAAAGGAGCCCAATAGGCGCGCGCGATGAACGGTTAGACCGTCGTGGAGCAAGCGGAGAGGGATGCGTGCGGTGTGCAAATCAGTTAGTCTGCAAAGGGATGAACGGCGCGGGAGATGCAGGCCGTGTGCAAACGGTTGTCAAGGGAACTACCCGTCCTCCTCGCTCGGGTCAGTCTTCCAACTTGTGTTCGAGCTGGCGTGTTGCTCGTTGTGTCGCGCTCGGAGTTCGCCGATCTCGGAACTACGGCTCGGTGCCTTTGATACACACGTATGCGTAGATGAGTGTGTCGTGTTGCTTTTACGTTTCGCCACACCCACGAAGTCTGGAGCTGCTCTCGATACGTCGCGACGCCGTGCTGCATATATCCGGCGTAGTCACGGCACTGCGTCGCCACCGGCTAGGAATGGCGGCCGAGAAGACAGTATGCCTATCGGATCCATGACTTCAATCTGACTCGGGGCACAAATCGGCGCTGGATTCTTTCACAAGTAAGTGATCGCTCTTATTCTGCCGTACCTATCGCGTGCGCGAAACTGATCGCGATTATCGGTAACGGACTCGATCGTGTTGTATATCGCGCGCACGAAATGTACCGCGAAGGCCGGCTTGGGCGTGAGCTCGCCTGTGCTTTGTGACCGCCTGGATATTGGCCGCCATTGTCGTCGCCTGCCCAGATGTTCGCTCACGGATGATTCGCTGTGGTGATGAGCTGCGAGCTCGTGATATTAGCAATATTAGGCAGAGGCCTCGCCGCTGTTTTGCGACTCGTCCAAAACGCTGTGCGTTAGCAACGAGCTCGATTGTATGCCGCGCGCTTGAAATGCACCGGCATGGGTTGGCGGGTGCTCCAGCTAGACGACTTTAGCAGCGCTTTGGAACTCTGCGGAAATTGGTCGCCATGACCTTCGGCTTCCTCGACGCTCGCTCGGAAGCATTTCGCCGCCGTTCGCGGCGTCGACCCCGCTTTCGCTCGCTGTACTGGTGCTCGCTAGAGGAATTTGGTGGAAATTGGACGCCGTTATCGTCGGCTTCCCCTTCGCTCGCTCGCAAGCAGCCTGGCGGTGTTCGTGGTGTCGGCTTCGCGTTCGCGCGTTGGTCTGCTCGAGTTTCACTGGCGGCTACGGCGGCTGACGGGCTTGCTCGAGCTGTAGGACGCCGCTCGCAAAAAACTCGCCGTCTCGTTGGGGCACGGTGGTTGGCGGCGCCTCGGCGTGATGGCTGCGGCTGCCGCACTTGAAGTGTTTGTTGCGCTGTGTGGCTTGAAATGCGTCTTTGATGACGTATGACATCACGGTGAAATCATTCCCATGCCATATTTTAGACGTGTGTTTTTACCTTGCACGTATTTGCCATGTACGTGCGTCTCATCCCCTCTGTGACGTGTCGCAGAATATTTGCAATATTTTTGTGCTTCGCTGGGTGGTCATTCCACGCCAGACGTCCTAGTCCTTTCGGCGACCATATCAAATGTTCTCGAAAAAAAAAATGTGCTGATTTCTTGCATTGAAAACAGCGAATTGCTAGAATATTTCTGAGAGAAAAAATTTTGGTCACGTGGGAGCCTTCCGAATTTCGCAGGATGTCGTCTGAGTGTTGTTTGTCAGAAAAATTATTCTGAGAGTATCTTTGCTTGCTTCAATACCAAATTTGGTTTACTTATTAAGCAAAGGTGTTTGTGTAAGGTGTTCAAAGCTCAATAATATTACTGCAATTTTTCTGCCACAAATGCGTCCAGAAAATTTGCCAAAATGTCCTTTCTTTACATTTTTTACTATGTAATATTGCGCTATGTATGAATATCTGAATAATGAATACTTACTCTACGAAAGGTATATTTTGCGTTAAAATTATTTTCAGAGCACTGCACTGCAGTCTTTAAATTTTGCGAGGAAAAATCGCAAACTTGAGAAAATCATCGTTTTGGTCCACATTGAGACGCAATTTACATCACGTGGTGCTCCAATTAAAAATCAACTTGATACCACAATCGAAAGCAAATAAATAGTTCTTCTTATATGGCAAGTTTTATCATTACAAGTTTTGTTTTAAGGAAGAAAATAATTTTTGAAATTCCCCATTGTTGTCTATGGAGCACTTTAAAGAGGAAGCTGCCGCATATCCAAATGGGAAGATAGCCGTCAATGGGCAATTTCAAAAATTATTTTCTTCCTTAAAACAAAAATTGTAATGATAAAACTTGCCATATAAGAAGAACTATTTATTTGCTTTCGATTGAGGTATCAAGTTGATTTTTAATTGGAGCACCACGTGATGTAAATTGCGTCTCAATGTGGACCAAAATGATGATTTTCTCAAGTTTGCGATTTTTTCTCGCAAAATTTAAAGACTGCAGTGCAGTACTCTGAAAATAATTTTAACGCAAAATATACCTTTCGTAGAGTAAGTATTCATTATTCAGATATTCATACATAGCGTAATATTACAGAGGAAAAAATGCAAACAAAGGACATTTTGGCAAATTTTCTGGACGCATTTGTGGCAGAAAAATTGCAGTAATATTATTGAGCTTTGAACACCTTACACAAACACCTTTGCTTAGTAAGTAAACCAAATTTGGTATTGAAGCAAGCAAAGATACTCTCAGAATAATTTTTCTGACAAACCACACTCAGACGACATCCTGCGAAATTCGGAACGCTCCCACGTGACCAAAAATTTTTTTCTCTCCGAAATATTCTAGCAATTCGCTGTTTTCAGTGCACGATATTAGCACGACTTTTTTCGAAAACATTTGAGATGGTCGCAAAAACGGCTGGGACGTTTGGCATGAAATGGCCCAGGGGTGAAATTATTTGCGTGCCATGTTTTAGACGTGTTTTAGTTCACCTTGCACGTATTTGCACAGTGCGAGCGTCTTCACCCTCGCTGTCACGTTACTAAATATTTGCAATATTTTTGTGCTTTGCAGGATGCAGCCGTTGCCCACAACGAGCAGAATGCTGTGTGCCCTGGCGCGTACAACGACTGCCATCTGTCGCTTCCGTTGGAGCAGCTTCACAGAAAGGACTGTACGAGATATGAGAACGCGGCTCGACCTGTATTGGACATTTTGTAGTGAATTCAATGAAAGAAAGCAGAAACTTCATATGTATAGAAATAATAAAACGTTTCATTGTCTCACTTTTGTCTTTCGTTGTCGCATTGAATGCGAAAGCAGTGACACACGCATGACTAAATATTCTCTTGCGTGTTCTTTTCCGCGGCATTTGTTGCTCACCGCGGAAAGAAACACGCGAAAAAAGTATTAAGTCTTGCGGAGAGTACTGTAGAAAATCATCCCTGGGATAAAAAGTTCATCCGAATGGAGCGTTTGAGTGGACTGACCGTTGGTCCGGCGAGGTGCAACTGCGAGGACTAACGGTTGCCCGGTAAGGTGTAAATGTGAGGACCAAATGTTAGTCCATTAAGGTGATCTGTGGGGACTAACAGTTGCCCGGTAAGGTGTAAATGTGAGGACTAAATGTTAGTCCATTGTGGGGACTAACTGTTAGACCCGGTGCCGTTAGTCCTTAAAGGGATTAATGGTTGTGGCAGCCCCATTAGTCCCCAAAAGGACGAACCACACACCCTTTTAACACCCTTTTGCCTTAGAGTGCACGCACACACGCGCGCGAATTTTACAGGCTTTCGATCTAAAGCAAGAGTCGCATGGCCTCCAAGATATACGCCGCGCGCCGGCCCTCTCGGATGCCATGAAAAGTCGAGACATATTTCTCACAATGCTTCACAGATGGCAGCACATTATCTAGCGTTTGCTGCGTTTGCTTGATATGTTTTCCTCTAGATGGACATAGTTGTCCATTTTTAGTGCTGTTTAAAAGTTCGTGTGTGTATTTAGCGGCGATGGCTGCACTATCCCGGCGTTTTTCGACGTAGTTTGATGGCCTCGCGAATGCGCCTACCGTATGGGCTCGTTTTCGTCGTGACACCTGCCGAACAAAATGCGTCGAGACTCATTTCACTACATGACATTTATGTAGTGTTTTTGGCCGAAGCAGCTGCAAGCAACATCGTGGCTTTGTGGTAAGACACCTGCTTGCCACGCGAACGGCCCGGGTTCGATCCTCATTGGGACCGAAGATTTTATCGTTTATTTTATTTGCTACTTTCTCGATTTTTCGCTCACGGATGATTTTTCGCTCACAACCAACGGTGCCGACGCCGACAGCGGAATTTCTGCGACACGAGCTCTCTAACGCTACCGCGTTAAAACTATCATCATCATGAACGGCCTCTACCTTTCTGGGTGCGTGCAACGCGATAACTCGGCCGGCGCGCGCTCTCTTCATCATCTTCGTCTTCTGCTTCGCTCCCCCGAACACGTGCAGCCGGCGCGCTCTCCCCGCTGCGCCGATTTTTCAGGGGTGGGATGCGATAACTCGGATGGGTGAGAGAACGAGTACAGGAAGAAAGAAAGAAAGAAAGAAAGAAAGAAAGAAAGAAAGAAAGAAATACAGACAGAGAGAAAGAAACTAAAAGAAACAGACGACAAAAAAGAGATAGAAAAAAAAAACAGACAGCAAGACAGAAAGAGAAAGAAAGAGAGAAACAAAGAAAGAGAAAAGAGAGAGAAAGAGATAGAAAGAAAGAGGAAATGAGAAACAGAGAGATAGCGAGAGATAGAAAGAGCGATAAAGAGAGAGGAACAAATAGACAGAGAGCGAAAGAAAGAAAGAAACAGAAAGAAACGGAGACAAGAGATAAAAAATAGAGAGAAAGAGAGAAAGAGAAAGGAAGAGGTGAAGAAAGAAAGAGAAAGGTGAAGAGAAACAACGAAGGCCGTCCAGCTCCGCCGCTCCTTCAGGCTTGGCACCGATAGCGCGAAGCTGCCTTGATTTTTTTTTTTTTGCCTCACGGCTCTCACTCCATTATATCTAAACAACCTCGGAAAACTGAGATCATGGTAGGTCCCGTCTCCGGCGCATGTACCGCAATTCGCTCGTATGACCATCACTGCTGTTTTCGACTTGATCTTCCCTTAGAGACCATAAAGGTTCCGGTTGAATACAATTCGCACTTGAAAAAAAAGGAAACAAAAAAAAGGCTACTATGTGAACAAGATCTTCCTGCCGGCAGCCACCACTGAACCAACGCCTCCTCCCCCCCCCCACGTCCTCAAAAAACAAAAAAAAAACAAAATATGGAGGGAATGCGTTCGTGGGCGCTGCTTACAACGACCCCAACATAATAAATCAACCTACTTTTCGTTGTGTTGGGCTGCGTTTGTATAACTCGACTTGGTTCAGGAGCAAATGAGCGTGTCTAATGAAGAAGGACTTGACCCCGGCCGCTAAATCTTCGTTCGTAAACAAGCGCGTTACACATGCAAAAAAGAAGGGGGGGGGGGGGGGGCGCTATATGGTCGTTTCAAGGGTTCCATCTTCGTTGAGGATCGCGAAATGTTTATGACCTTCTGTGAAGCTTCCTGATATCCCTCCAGGGGGAGCTCCGAACGGCGTGAACCCTTTGGGGGACTTCGGATGGGTGTACGACAAGAAACAACTCCGCCATGATGACATTACGACAACGGTTTTTTACTTGGTTTCACAAGCGTGCAAAGACAGTATACACTGGTACATATTAAAGAAGAAAAATAGAGGGGATGTAGCCTAACGTGGTCACAAGACGCCTATGTCTTGTCGTTGTGAAAATAGCGTTCCTCGTGGTTAACTTTTAACTGTCTTCTGATGAGTCATGACAGAGAGATATATATATAGAAGGAGGAGGAAACGGAAAGACTGGGAGGTCAACCAGAGGCGCGTACGGTTTGCTACCCTTCCCAGAGAAAGGGGGATAAAAGGAAGGACAGGAAAGAACCCAAAGAGTGACACGTTATCCGAGAGGACATAACAGAGAGTCTTAGTGCTGGGAACCCAAAACGGATTGCGTATACGTAAGCCCTTGCGCAACGTAAGGCGTTGCGTACGTAAGCCCTTGCCTACAGAAGAACACGCGAATAACACGAAAGGAGGCGGGAACCCAGCGGCTACGCGTCCCAGGCGCTAAACATCTCCATTGTTATCACAGTTAGTCACCGAGCCTTTGAGCAGAGATCTTTTTGTAGATGACTGCATACGGTCAATAAAAGTTCTTCAGAGCTGTTGGGCAGACGTAACGTCCCAACATGCATTTAGCTACTTAATTACAAATATATATTTGTGTTTGCATGTGTGTGTGTATGTACGCGTGCGCACGCATTTGTGTACGCTTGTATGTGTGATGCCTCAGGTGAAGTCGCGGCGCCTTTTATAACTATACCTCAGTCGAAGACAGGCATTTTGGCATTGAACGAACTGCTTGTTGGTTCCAGGACTCGCTTCGCAATTCGCATAGACTTTTGAAGTTGAAAAAAAGGAAGATAGATGGAATATTTTATCTCGTGGAACCGGGATTACGGATATTGTTGATAGGATGAGTGAGAATTGGCTGTAGGTTCGTAAATTTCGCGCACCCACCTTTTCTTTTTCGTCCACTTCCATTTTTGAAGTTGATGTCTACTTCAGGCAAAAGCAAAAGAAAAAAGAAAAGGAAAGGCACAATTTGCCTAGGGGACCGGCGAAAAGGCATAAAAGCCTGACAAAGCGCCTGCCCCCTGTAAACCTAAGACCCACCAAAATGACACAGTGCTCAGTGTAAAGTAAAGAGTCAGTAAGAAAGTAAACATAACTGAGTTTCTGCACGCAAAACATGTGTGTACAGGGAAACATAAATGAGCGAAAATTTGCCCAGCAGTGAAATCAATAAAGCATATATGTGTCTGACAAATCAAACTGTAGAGGACATAAACAAACGCTAATGTAAGACATGTAAAATACTTGAATAAACTTGAAATTTCACTACACAAGGTTTCAAAAATCAAAAGGCAACAACATCAATAATCAATATGTGTGAGAATAAATTAAACACAGTTTAGATAACATAACCAAACGTTAATGTGATTTACGCAAAGAAAATACTTCAGGGAATGTGAAGGTGCCTTGATGTCTGTAAAATCGAGTTTGACAATAAAGTGCACTTGACAATAGAGTACAGCATAATGTAGTGTAGTACGCGCTCGTTGGTTGACGCGAAATATTCAGTGATCCCCCCTTTCAATGTCACCAACGCTATTCCCAGCCTGACATACATATTGTTTTTGATAAACGGAGCATTAAAAACATTATGACAGCTTCATACTAGGGGTGCCAAGCCTGAAGGAAGAGCGCAGCTGGGTGACATTCCTTGTTTCTCTCTCTGCTTATTCCTCTCACTCTTTCTTTGTTTCTCTCCATTTCTATCTTTCTTTCTCTTTCTGTATTGCTCTCTGTTTTTTTTTTATCTCTTTATCGTGTCTGTTTCTTCCTCTGTTTTTCGCTCTCTTTCTAAGTCTTTCTCTATCTTTTATGTCTCGATTCCCTTTATTTCAGTCTATTTTTCTATTTTTCTTTCTATCGCTTTCTTTCTGTCTATCTCTTTCTTTCTCTTTCTCTGTTTTCTCTTTCTTTCTCTCTCTCTCTTTCAGGAGTGTCACGTGCTCCACTTCACCGGGCAGGAGGAGGAAAACGGGAGAGAGGAACGACAGGGATGTTAACTAGTTTGGCATAACCGGTATGCTACCCTGTACAGGGGGAAGGGATGGGGGAGATCGAAAGAAGAGTAAAGAATGAGAGAAAGATAGGGGAACACACACGCACACACATAACTTCACAGCAGAGTTTTTGTTTAATGCCCGCACCTGCTGTACATGGTATAGTGGGGCTTGTCCTATATTCCTGTGACGCATATCCACCTGTGGAGTTTTTTGCGACACCGCACAGATTACGGCGAGCTGCGACAGCCTCGATGTTAAAACATGTACAGTCGGCATCCACAGTTTAGGGAACACTTGGTGTGACAAAAATTTGAATTTCCCTGCGATTTGTGACTGTACCCGGTTGAAGTGAACAGCCGGTGTTGTTAGCGCGTTTCAGAGCAGACCGGAAATGTAGATTCAAGGCAGCCCGCCGAAGTAGCGGGAAGATTCAGCTTTTTTTTTTTTTTTTTGCGTCTCGTGGTCTCTATTTTTCTGACGCCAACTGCACGACATCCGACGTAAAACATATGAGGAACATAATGCCTCTCTTGTTCCACACTCCGCGATTTGAAGTGAGAAGAAATCTACTGTGGGGAGGGGAAAAATTCTTACGCCGCACATCGCACACGTCTACAATGAGATTCTTGCTGTATACGAGATGGCACAAGCACCCGCGGTCAAATCATGCGCAGCGCCAAGAGTTTGCCCGTTCTTTTGAGTCGCGTTTATTTTACCGCCATTTCTGCTGCCATAACAGCCGCCATATTCGCCGCACATTCTGTTAACGTGGTCATCATCATCATGGACAGTTGGACAGTTTATCAAAGAAATAAAGCGGAACATACCAGGAGGACATCACGAAACGACGGGAGATCTTCACACATGCGTGCACCTATAGACAGCGCGCTTTAGCGTCGCATTGTTCCTGGCCATTTTTTATTTTTTGTCTCCAGACAAAGCCGTAGCCGGAGCCCAAGCTGACCCCGAGGTCGTAAATACAGAAAAGAAACAAAGCAAGCAGAAGTACAAAAGTTTAGGGTAGAAAATACCAGGCAACAAAGAACAAGAAAGGAAGCAGACGAAAACGAGAAAGAACATAGCAGACGACGGGAGGAGTGTTACGATCTTGGGAGCGCACGCGCCGCTCTTGACACGCCGTTGGGGGACACTTTTTCAAGCGGCTAATGGAATGGTCGACGTTTTTACAGCGCCATCTAGCGACAGACACGCTCGACATAGTCCGAAAAGGAAGGAGGGAGGGTGTGGGAGCTCCCAAAAGAGGCTGGAAGCATGTCCTCGGAAGACGAGGAAGAGTTTGTGAAGGGCGAGAATGGAGGGGAGGTTGGACATAGCGTAACAACAAGATGGTCGTTGTGTCCGCGGCGCCCGTACTACAGATGTACAGGATGGCCCTTCTCTTGTCTCGTCTTGTCTCGTACGTCGGTTACTAGCCTTCGTTGCACCCTTCCTTTCTTTCGTTTCCTTTTTTTTTCCGGCACCTCGTGTTGACAAGGATGCGTTGAGAACGGCTGTGTAGCATTTTTTTGTCGTCGTCGTTCTGTTAGCTATACTGCTTCGCCGACTGCACACAATATTTTTCTTGTTTCACCAGCACTACTTAGTTTCTTACTTTTTTTTTTTGCTGCGCTGCTGGAGCCAGCCATAAACTCCTTCTCTTCGCATTAAGTTCTTACTTCTAAACTTGAAGGCTGTAGGCTGCTGATTTTCATGCAAATTGCTGGCTTCTGGTTTTGTAGAACATCTGTGAATGTTAAATCTTGCACAGCTTTGTGCATCTTTAAATATCCTTGCACAATCTTGCAGAGCCTTACACTGCTTTGCACGGCCTTGGACATCCTTGTACTGTCTTGCACATCATTGCACAGCCTTTGAACATGTTTGCACAGTCTTGCGTAGCCTTGCACAGCCTTGGACACCCTTGCACAATATTACACAGCCTTGCGCGGCCTTGCGCAGCCTTGTAAACTCTTGCATATCATTCCAGAGCCTTGCACAGTCATGCACAGCCTTGGGCACGTTTACACATTCTCGCACAGCCTTGGAAATCCTTGCAAAGTCTTGCATATCCTAGCACAGTCTTACACAGCCTTGCACTACCTTGCACACCCTTGGAAATACTTTCACAGACTTGCAGGTCCTTGTAAAGCCTTGCACTTCCTTTCACAGTCTTGCATAGCTTTGCACAGCTTTGAACTTCCCTTCCCTGCCTACATAATAGCCTTCGCTTTTACATTACGCGATATAGCTACGGGAGCAAACTCAAAAGACGTGTAACTTTTGGACTCATGATGTTTGTATTTGTGATTCACTTCAGTAACTTCGATCCGCGACACCTTTGATTACGCCAAACGTCCCATAATTAACGGAGAAAATACAAGAAATAAATCAGCGACCTCTTCATATCTGTATAGAATACGGAGGGTGTCGCAGTATTTCCTACGCACACAGCGTTTAGGAAGCTCACCAAATGGACATTTCCCAAGCCAAGTCTCACTATTGTTTTTCACCCCGGAAAGATGCACGCGTCAGCGCTTTCTGCAGAAAACAACGGATCAAAACTAAAAAAAAAGAAAAAGCTGCAGAGACGGTAGATTCCCCGAAAAAAAAAAAAACGCTGACGACCTACATGATACTAGGTTTTGAAGAGGAGAACGAGGTCCGAGACAAAAAAAAAAGCGAAAATAAAATTGAAGAACGTGTACACGAAAAGTATATTTGAAGACCGAAGTCAGTACCTGGAAAAGAACTCTGAAGTCGTTCGTCGTCGCATGATCGATATATATATATATATATATATATATATATATATATATATATATATATATACACCGCTGGCCACGCGCCTTCGCACTATACCACTCGCATCCACTCCTAACTCTAGTTCCCATGTTGTTTTCTTTCGCGTTCACCATTTTCACCTTCAGCACTCTTTTTTATCTGTCGTTCTTTTGATTTCATCGCGTCGCCATTCACACCTTTAAGAAAGAGTGTGAAAGATTCGTTCCCCCTTTCTGCCCACGTAAGACACCCTCTCCGTCAGCCCCTTATTTCTTTTTCTTTTTTGGAAGCCCCTATCCCAAACCTGAGCTCAGCCCACCATCGAACACATGCACGCTTACAGAGGAGGTGGGAAAAAAGCCGGCTTTCGTCTCCAATACCTACCACCTAAAACAGAAACATAAAGGAGGAGGAAAGTATTGGGATGATAGGGAAAGAATGGATGTGCGAAGTATGGAAGATAGAGGGCGAAGGGAAAACAGACAGGCACACTGAGAGAGGAGGTAGGGGCTTAGAAACAAGAGTAGTGCATACAACTACATCAAAATCGAGAAATGAGATGTGCTGGCCGGATACACGTTCTGATACATGCACACTTACGGAGGAGGAGGGTAAAAAACAGCTCTCGTCTCCAATATTAACAACCTAAAATAGAAACAACAAAAAAAAAAGAAGAATCGGATTGGTAGAGCAGGATGGGGGTGCAAAGCGCGGAGGAAAGAGTGTGAAAGGATGATGGGCAGACAGGCAGGTATGCTGAGATAGGTGCAAAGGGAGTCGGAAACAAAAGTGTGGCCAAATGCATCAAGATCGAGAAATAAGATGCGCTGGCCGGATATACGTTCTTATACATGCACGTAAAAGCAGCTCTGGTGTCCAATACCTACAACCTAAAACAGGAACACAAAAAACGAGGAAAAGATCGGGTTGGTAGGAAAGCGTAAGGGTGCAAAGTTAGGAGGAGAGGGTCCGAAGAGAGATGGCGAGAGAGACAGGCAGGTGTATTGAGAGAGGAGGAAGGGGCTAAGAAAGAAAAGCGGTGCATCGAACTATATCAAAAGCGAGAAATAAGACGCGCTGGCCGGATACACGTTCTCATACTGTATTTCGAAGAGAAAAGAAGTCTGAGACACTTTCTTCGAAGGAAGCGCGAACAATGATGCGGCGAGGAGTGTCTCTTCTTCTGGGTCTCCTCCTTTCCCCCACATTACCCCTTTCAGCAATCCTTTTTCCCGTTGTCGTAGTTGGTTTTCTATAGTTTCGTTTTTATCTTTTCAGACACTCTCCAATTTATCGAGTCTTTTCTCCATTTTATCGCTCTGTCCCACTCTCTCCCTCTTCCTCCTTTGTTCTGTTTGCTATCCGCTCGACTGGATTCGGGAGAGCTGAAAATGCGATTCGGCAGGCAACTCCGGCGTCTCAATGCCCGCAAAGGCACCACGCGCGCGGAAACAGGGTAGAGGGAAGGAGTCCCCTGGACGGGGCACTGAAGCGAGCGTGAACGGCGTAAACGAATAATGGGGAGGGGGGGGGGGGTGGAAGTGCAGCGTGCACAGGAACGGCTGGGCGTATACCGAACACTTGGACTCTCGCAGAAGCGCCAAGCAGGAGAGAGAAAGACATAGATTTGGAGGGGGGAGAGAAGAGAGAGATATCTTAATGAGAGGAAATCTCCGGTTACCTACCCTGTACATGGTAGGGGAAGAAAGGAGGAGGAAAATAGTCTAGAGAGAAGGAGATAGATAAAAGGGAGGGAAAGGCAAGAAGTCAACTAGAATCGAAACATGCGGTTTGCTACCCTACTCTAGGTGGAGGGTGAAAGGGAAAAGAAAGATGATGAAAAGTATTGAAGAGAAGAGCTGGCGCGCAAGAACAAACAAGCAAAAGAAAAACGAAAGGTGAGGAGCGGAAGTATTACAGCCTGTGGAATAGGCCACTGCAGCGCACAAAAATTCAATAACGCCTTAAGATATTTCCGGTGCCACGCGAGTTCGGGTCGGCATTCTAATACTGCCTGTTCCAACAGGGGCCTGCCGTCAAGTCGTATGAACACGGTCTCTAGCCGTCAGTCTGCGGGCGCTGTAGCGAGGACAGCGACAAAGAAGACGTGTGTTGTAGTTTCTTCACTGCCGCAGGGTTCGCCCAGAAGCATATTAGTGCAGTATTATGTTCGTGCAGTCTTTACGACCTTAAAACAATGTGCAACTTTCTCGTTACGACGGATTACCTTTAGTCACGTTATCTGGTCTGTTTGTTGCTCTACTACGACAAGACGCTAAACCGTCCCAGGATTGTCAAAAGGTGGAAGCTGAGCTATCCGTTCGTACCTTTCATACGTCGTGCTTCCCTCGATAACCACAGCACCCATTCTACGTCCATGTCTCGGCGGCTAACTTGCAGTCGTTATCTTGACTGCCAGATCTCTTTCTATGATACAACGCCACATTTTCTGAAGTTCTCGAAAACAAGAAAACATGCAGCTCAGCCGTCCCTCTATTCACCTTGTGCGCCTCGAAGAAAACGCAGTGGTGAGCCACGTCCGGCGCAATTTCCCCTTTGCTTGACGTCGCTGCGAAATGATATGCATCGTGGTTGACGTTACATTACGTGGTGGCAATGAATTTCCGGGAGGAGTGTGGGGATACTCGGACAGTGACGTAAAGTACAGCGCAGGAAAGAGAACAAGATGAAACGCAGTTGCAGAAAAATAGGGAGGAAAGCAGAGTGACGCCAGGAAGGGGAAGTCCGGAAAATAGGGACAAAGAGGTAAAAAGAGGAACTTACTTTTTATTTACTGGAGAGTTTTTCAAAGACTGATCTAGGGGAGCCACCACGAAGCGTTGACGTTCCTCCCCAAGCCACGGGCATTCGTCACCGCGTCCGCTTCCCTTTCAACCCAGGATGAGAAAGGATCACTCCCTATATTCTGTCCCGTTCCCTACTCTTGTGCTATTTTCTGGTAAGAAAATGCCCTCGATACACGTGCGGTGGAGGGTAGCAGCATGCAGATTGGCTCTCCCAAGCGCTCGGAGCGCCATCTATGCCGCAGCACTTTATGCTTTAAAGAGCCTCTTTGGTCACTCCTTCAATGTCGGCTTCTTGGCACGACGCTCTGTGGCGAAGCGTAGCGAAATTGGTAGGAAGGCGCCAGAGTAGTATAGAGGGGCCAGCTCGGCAGAGTGGTAAAGCTGTTTTGGAAGTTGCGTTAGTAACGGAGTCCAGGCAATGGAGAGGAGTGCCGCAAACTCGTTCAAGTGTGTTTCTACACACACGGAGCTTCATCAAAGGATTAAACGCTGATGGGATTATTGGGAAAAAAGAAATGTGAGCAATTCGATATAGGCATCCTGTGTTACTCGCGACGAAAATGACAACACATTCCCCAAAAGTTCACCCTATGTAAGTATGAAATTTAGCGAACGAAATTAGAAAAGACTTCGATCTGTTCTATACAGTCAAGGTGGGGCGTTACAATAATCCGCGGCATCGTACCTGCTGCGTTAGCGGCGCGAAAGATCAACAGGTCGGCTTCGCCCTCAGTAGAAGTGCACTAGGTGAAGCATGCTTTACAGTTACATGAAAGACATCCGTAAGGTATTCAAAGTTGGGTATGTTTTACTAATCTATGCTACCGTAATATTCCTTAAACCTTTCTTTGGAAAAAGTAGCCGGGCTGTCAGTACTCTTATCTACGTTTAAGGTTCAAACCAAAGGATCTGTCAGTCTGGGCCCTAGTTTCACAAACCTTGAATAGTTTAGGAAGAGGAATAGACTGTGGACTGATTAGACGTAGGCACGCTGTGCGGGAGTGATTACTAAAATTTCATGTATGACCTTGTCGGTAAGTCAAGATCAGCACGTCATGCACCTACTATCACACCGATAAGCTTCGCACTAGCTGGAAACATTGAATTCGGAACACAAGTAGTTACAGTAGCAGTCGCGATATCGTTTGGTCTCCAAATACACTTGGTAAGTTGAAGAACCGAGCGAGAAAGAGAGCATTCAGATGTTGTATTCGGGAAGTGTTACGTTGCTATTAAAGTGGAGCCGTGATGTCGGAGCAACACCACAACCAATGCCATGTGGAATCGAAACAAATTCTTACTAATAACGGCAGCTACTGCTTACAACATTGACAAACGGGTCATACGGAAGAATAACATGTTGCGCGGACGCGGAGTATGATACAGTGTGCCACTAGCATTAAAGCTTTCTTTCTTTGAGTTGCCAAGGAACCTAAATTGCTGGTTCATAATAAAGTTTATTCCTCCTCCTTGAGTTGCTTGAACACTTCACTTCGCGGACTTGTCTTCCTCGGGGCAGGAACAGCGCTGAAGAAGACAAATCCACTAGCACACGAACTAGAGAGGTTCACTAGTCTACAAACTAGACGAGTCAAATCCACTAGTCGAAACGCTAGCTCCATAGACGGCCCCCGTTCAATGATTTCTTTCTGCGTCTTATATGACTCAGAGCAGTGCAATCGCATATTTTTTCACGTCGTTCACCTGATAACATGTGAAACCTGGTGGTTGCTTTGGTTCATGTGAAGTTGTTTTTGTAATATTTATTATCGCTGTGTTTCTTTGCCAATAGGTTCTACCTTATTACTAATACGCTCTCGTATTCTTTTACAATTGCCCGATAAATTTCACCTCTAGTTAAAACGAAATTTACGGAGCAAAAGTACCATAACTCCACTATAAGTTGCGCGATCTGTTATATTTTTCTGTTCAGCGGCATCAGTGTCATGATCTCTAGACACTCAAAAACTACCGTTCATTTTTTCTCAGGCTCTTTCTTCTATAGCTAGTGTGAGTCAAAAGAAAAGAATATTGAAGCGGATGACACGTGACATCACTTTCAAATATTAAAGCAACGCGACTTCATTATCCGTCTCGCGAAATCTCCTTCCTTCCTTGTGCTAGCTGATTAAAAGGTACACCTATAAAGAAAGAATCCGAGTTAGGAACAGGGTATACGTTAAGCTGTCAGAGAAACCAAGGACAAACCGGAAGTCCCGTAGGAAGCGTATGCCACGAGTTAACTCACCGCGAAAAACGTCTCCCCGAGTCTCACACCTTGCTCAGGTAATCACCTCGCGCAGCTTTTGGACTGAAGAAAGAAAGCCACGGCCGCGGTTTTGTCTTCTACGGGATCGCATTCATCGCCTTTGATCCCGGAGTCACCGACCTCGCGTCTCAGCTCTCTATACACCTGATAAGCGCCGAAGGAAGCGTTGAGAAAAAGCCCCAGAGGGTCGGCACAAAAGGTGACACGAAGGCGGTGCCTTGTCCAACCCTGAACTTCCCCTGCCCGAAACGTCGCTGAACCTTTTTCCTCGCTCAATCCAAAGAGATAGCGTGCGAACGACGCCTCAAGACGGAAGAGGCGACAACAACAATAAAAAAAAAACTAAATGGAGCGAAGAGGAGCACCGATACGCAAGACACAAAGGATGCGGTCTTGGCCACGCACCTTCTCTGGAGGCGTTCGGCGACACATTCTGTGCCCTTTTCTTCCTTGCCTTGGCGTATCGGGCACTCTTCCCTTATTTACTCCTACACTACCGTACCGTCGAAAATAGGGAAAAGAGGAAATGTCCACAGAAAAGCCACCGCCTTCTATTGCGTGCATGCCTCCACAGCGAATGACACGAGAGTGTATACACCAGTCGCTGCCTGCTGCTGCTTTTCCCTCTTCTTCCCTATTGCATGGACGCAAAGGCGGGCTACTCTTCCATCATCTCTGACGCTGCGAGGCCCTAAAAATACGAAGTAAGCTAAAAGGTGTACACTGAAATAAACTCAACAGAAAGTCCGGTGTCCCGGCGTGACAGATAAGGAAGCGACGAAAAATGGCGACGAGGAAGTGCGGAGGGCAGGGAAGAAAGGGGAGAAATAGAAGTAAAAATAGGGAGAAATGAAGGGGATGCGAGGAGTCGGGCCAGGCAGGAGCACAAAGGAAGTGGCCGTGCCGTCGCCTCGTTTGTCCTCAAGGGGTTTTTTCTTCTTGAGATTGCTTCTTCTGGGGGGCATTTTTCGCATACTCATCCCCGGGTATAGGGATACATACGGGAAAAAGAGGGAGGAGCTGACTCCCCCTTCTCGCCTTCTTTTTTTTTTCATGCTTTCACGTCCGTCGACGACCCCCTTCCGTACGAGTGCGAAGACGACGACGTCGAGCAAGCCATTATTGATTTCTCCGGGCTTTTCTTCGTGGACCCCTGGCTTACTTATACACCTATGGAGCAGCGTCTCCGCCTCCTATATCACTGTTTCGGGGTGCGTGCATATTTGGTGATAGCCGTCACCGCTAATTTTCTTTTGTTACCTTCATTTTTTTTAAGGATTGATATGCCGGTCTCTTCTTGCGCATCCCACGCTTCGTATTCTTTTTAGACTTCGTTGTAAGACCAGCGGTGCCTGCACCAGACCAGACACAAAAGGTGGCCCCGAAGCACAAAACACAAATTGTGAGAAATCTCTGCTGCGTCGTGTTGTCGTTAGGTGCACGTGCCCGACGGCCGTGCCCACTCTTTGACGAAGAGAAAGCAAAGAAATAAAGAAATAAGACTGGATAAAGAAAAACCCCCCTCTCTCTTCTGCGTGAAACGCGTAGGGAAGAGAGTTCTTCCTGCATACTGCTTTTGGAGGGACGCAACCGTAGCCAGTGCCTATCTCCTTCCCTCTCTCTCGCTTTCCTCTGTGTCCCAACGCGGCTTTGTCGAAAGCGGCGGCACCTATTTGTTTGGAGGTGCGAGTACGAAGCAGCATAGAAGGTAGGGATAGAGAAGTGAAGGGAAAGAAAGAAGGGAAAGGGTTCGCGCTTTTTAGGGATTGCTCGTCCTTCACATTTCCCCCTTGTTCTATTTTGTTTCGTCCTACCTCTTTTCGTCCTCCGTATTTGTCGTTTTCTCCCCTACTCTCTCTCTCTCTCTTTGCCTCTTCACAAGGAACCCTTTCCCGGTATCTCCTCCTCCCTGCCAACCCCGCCACTTCCCTAAAAAATCTCCCCACGCACGAGTCTCGCTGGTCCTCTGCACGCGCCGCAGTTTTTGCATCTTCCCCAACTCGTGCCCACTCCGCGGAGCTCTTTTTGTCTATCAACACATTCTCGGTGTTCATTTTTGTTAAGAGGCGGAAGCAAAAAAAAAAACAATATAATCATACAAAACGGGGCATTGTTG
Source organism: Rhipicephalus sanguineus (assembly GCF_013339695.2). Lineage (NCBI taxonomy): Eukaryota > Metazoa > Arthropoda > Arachnida > Ixodida > Ixodidae > Rhipicephalus > Rhipicephalus sanguineus. Next base: position 50,030,414 of record NC_051186.1, on the reverse strand, counting down.
AGATTGAGGGATATAGGGAGAATGCGCTACCAGGGAAGCGGGACTAAGTAAGGAAACAAATACGCTGAAAAGACGAAGGGAACGGAGGCTAGACAGACAGAGAGAGAGATAAGAGGGGATAAAAGGGAAAAATTGTAGTGCCGTCCGCGAGGGAGCCTTTTTTAAATTTATTATGTTCCTTTTTCTCCTTTAATCAGTTTTTGTTCCGTTTCGAGATGTCGTTTGAGGATGACGCTTCGTTTTGTGTACGTCTTCGGCCTGATAGGCTTTCCGCCCTTTCTTTCCCGTTCTGTCTCCCCTTTTTTGTTCACCCCCTCCCCCTTTTTTGTCTCTCCAAGACCGACGCGTGCTCAAGAAGGGGGTACAAAACGCACGCCGCGGGCGCGGAGGACTCATCGCGATGGCTGGCAGCGCTGGGGTAAGACGAGTTAGCGTTGCCTGGTCTATGGGCAACGCAAGAAAGAGAAAAGGTAGGAGCGTGCTTTAGACCCGATGGATGGACAAAATACAAATCTTAGAAAGGCACGAAGGAGTGAATTCTGGGGAGACGTAGGAATAAAGGAGGAGGTAGCGACAAAAATAAAATTGACGGAGCGACGCAAGGCTTACACGACTTCCAGTTTTGTTTTTGTTTCCTTGTTCATCCTATTATTCCATACTGTATTACTCTTTCCATAATTTTTCTTGTTTTCTTTGCTTCGTGCATGTCTCTACGGAACGCCGGAATTGACGTGATCAGGTCCTTCGATGACGTTTACATCTTCGTATTTTGCATCGTTGCCAACATTATTACTTCAACTCGCGCATTCTTTAATTGAAAAGTTTGGCGAAGCTTGAACTAAGTTGCACAATCAGAAATTAGAATCAGAAGTCAGAAATGCTTTTATTTTCCAACGAAATTGTTGGGGGTCCTTCAGGCGAAAAGCTGCACAATACAGCTTGAATGTGCCTGAAGGCCCTCACATGGCAGCAGTAAGACTAAAACCAGCATACATACACATGTTTAGCATATATCCAAATAAATAAACTAAAAAGTGCATCATGTTGAATAACACTTGTGTTTTCCTAGAACACATGGTATTTAAAAAATTACAGCATATCTACGGGTGAATCATGAAGAGCTTGGGCGAAGCTCCTGAAGCAATCATGGTTACACCGTGAGATGTTCAGTGGCTTCGCCCAGCAGTAATCAAAGCGATACGCCGCTTTGATTACTGCACGCCATCTAGCGTGCAGGGTGCCGCTGCTTTTTTTTCCTTCTTTTTCTTGTCCTTTTTTTCTTTTTTTCTTTTTTTCTTTTTTTCTTTTTTCGCACACATATTGCACACATCTCTATGGGACAGCGCCATCTAGTATATCGTCACCCAACTGTAGTTTGCATGCATCTCTACGGGACAGCGCCATCTATTGAATGATACGGGAGACGCGACGGCGGGGACACGCCGCATGGAGCGACGACCGACCAGGTGATGCTATAAGGAGCTTCGCCCCTAAAATAACTTAGAAATGTAATACATTTAGTGAGAAGAAATGCGAAAATACATTGTCATACATCAGAAACAGTGATATTTACAACACTAAGAAAAGCACTGCTATAAACATGACTATGATGTATAATATGATGATACTTTGTATATTGAAACACTGAGCGCGAAATAGATTTTGCAAGACAAAATGCGAAAAAGTAATAACGATTTCGTTGTTCATTCCGATTTACAAAAGTACTCTCTAATTTGAAACAAGGCTTGAAAGGCTTGAGACAGCGACACTCGACGATTCTGAAGACTAATCTGGTTGCTTCTAGGTTGTTTCTAGGCCTTAGTTACGTGATACAGGTTCTAGGTTGCTTCTAGGTTGTTTCTAAGCCTTAGCTAGGTCATACAGGTTCTAGGTTGCTTCTAGGTTGTTGATAGGCTTTAGCTGGGTGATGCTGGGTTCTTTCTAGGTTGATTCTCGGCGCAGAGGGGTTCGAGGTAAGCCACAGACAGTCACAGACACGACACGGTTGTCCAAGCTCCACAGATAGAAACTCGCGCTGAAACCAAGCGTTCGCCCCTCTCATAGATCTACGGGCACGTCGACGTTGGCGTAGGCCTTCCATCTCTTCGGGGTCTTCTCACAGCCGCCGTTGCCTTTCCCGTTACGTAGTATTCTCTCGTTGTACGTACTCGGGGTCTTAGGCTCGCCGCCATCGCTTCGCAGCCATTTGTTGTTGGCTAACTGTTGCCTTCTTCATTTTTAAGGGACCAGTGGTTAGAGATGGCATTTACCCAATTTCTGTGGCATATACTCGTTTATGATGATGATAGTTTTCTGGTAGGCAGCACAGTGGCACATACCCGTTAAGATCATAGTTTTCTGGATCGACTCACAAGGAACGATTTGCTAAACAGCTTCCGTGTTAAAAGACAGGAGAAAACAAACGTGTCTTTAGATTAAACCCGAAGAAGATGTCCTCTTGAAAGTGGACATTTTGTTTGGATCGACTCCTTTCGAAAGGAGATATCAATGGATGTGCTCTACAGGAAGGCAACATGAAGTTGGTAAAAGGCAGCGTAAATAGCCTCCATAATAATTTTAACGCGATAGCTCGTTTCGCAGAATTTCCGGTGTCGGCGGCGTCTTTGGTTGTGAACGAAAAATCAGCGTTGTCCATGAGCGACAATTCGAGGTAGATGTACATAAAAAAATAATAAAATATATTCTGTTCGAGTGGGACCGCGTATTAGAACCTACGACCCCTCGCTCAATGGCGATACTAACGACGAGCTACTTATATACACCATTTGGCGGCGAGCTATTTATATACACCGGTCGTGTGGCCGTGTTCTGTCGCGCCGCATGCATGAATATTGTTGGGGGAGGGCGTCCGCACTTTGGCTTTCCTTGTGGCACGGTTTAGGTCTCCACCGATAAGCTAAGCCAGGCTAGCGATTGGGAAGGCGATACGAACACGGTCCTATTACGTTATCGCGTCCTACTCTCGAATGCAAAGCTCAAGAGCCATCCATGTTTTTGACCTTCGGAGGTGCTCGAGGGTGTGACCAAGAGACAGCAAACGAACAGTCTTTGACTTCTGAACCCCTTGTGCAAATTAACTTCCTGCAATCTTTTTATCCATCGCGGTAAAGTCGATACAGATTATGATTCGGGTTTCTTCCCTTACTCATTTATAGGGTTTTACGCTCGAAAACCACGATAAGATATTGGACGCCTGTAGGGGTGGAGGACGCGGAGTTCGTTAAAGTGGACCGAATATATATCACCTTCATTAAAATGTACTGGCAGCGCCGTGTAATCAAACCCGCACCTTCCTTTTCATTCAACTGGAGAATGCTGTAGCCAATGAGTTACAAAGTGGGTGTTTTTCGGAGGCCCGCTAGTTTTCCGCAATATGTAACTGAGCACATAGTGCGTGCAACCGACAACCGGTGTTCAGTCGGAGCAACAGAACGGATACGAACGAGATGGAGAACGAAGGCAGCCGAATATCGCAACGAAGTAGATGATGGGACCAAATTAAGATGTTCGCAGGTATAAAATTAAATCAACTCGCACAAGACAGCGTACATTAGAGATCATTGGGGACATGTAGGAATGGTGTCAGCGGGGAGGGAGGTTGCTGGCTGCCCCTCCCCCCCTCTCTCACTAGTTCTTGCCTGCCACACCTTTGCCCCCTCCTAAGAGCAGTCGTAGTCAAAACCATAGGCGTGCGCCCAGGGGGGGGGGGGGGGGGGGGAGGGGTGCCGCCTCCTTAATACTTCGTCTTTGCACTGCGTTCTGATCTTAAGGGTCTACTGCGGTGAAACTGCCCTCACTTCGTCCCCCCCCCCCCTCCCCAATTCAGAAAACTGCGCACTCTTATGGTCCCAACACAATGCACAAGTTTCCCACCTCCATGCGTCCCCGAAGGAACTCAATTGTCGTGGGTGCCCCTCCAGTAAAGAAACATCTGGCGCCACGCCTGTGGACATGCCTTCATTCTGTAGTGGACACGTACATCTAGTGGATGATGATGATAGCATGATGTTTTTAATAGCCAACGAGGTCATAAGCACGACCCATTTCTGATCAACAATTAACGGGGTTTTCTCGCAACATTCTAAGTCAATGCGATCAAGTACATCCTTTAACAATATGCGATGTAGGTCAGCCTGTCAGAAAGCGCGTGTGGAAACTAAACAAAGACACCTATAAAAGCACCACAACCAATGCACTTGCCTTCTCTCCACACTCCTTTCAACCGCTCCACTGAACTCTGGCTAATTTCTACGCCTCTCTTTTGAACGTCAAATGACTTCCCTCTCTAATTCCCTCTATCATTGTGTTTTTCTTTCATTCGTTCTTGCGTTTACAACTTACCCTTTTTGTATCCAGCGCGAGCGGCATTTTGTGTCCTCTAGCTGTCACGAGAAATAAAGAGTCGAGCCGATGAATAGGGGAAAAAACAACAACAAAGAAGTCAGGCATAAAAGAAAGAGTAAAATAAAAACACAAAAGCCGGCAGCAGCAGCGGAACAGCGGTCATGCCGACACGATGCGTACGGCTCACAAATGAATTATTCAGGGCAATCAGGGCTGCTCTTTCTAAAGGCGTGGTTTCGCTTTACGCTTGCTTTCTCTCTTCCACGAAACTCTGCCCCCCCCCCCCCCTGCCTCCTTCTCCCCTCCCTCGAACGTTGTCTGAGCGAAAAGAGTGGTTTCCCGGGGCTCTTATTCATTAATAATTTGTTTCTCTTAAAGAAGCATAAGAAAAGGGGTGAGGGAGGGGGAACGTTCTCACGAGCCATAGGAAAGCCAGGCCAAGCCGAAGTCAACGAGTGGCAAGAAACCTCATCGTTCTAACGTCATTATATGCTCTGAGCCTCCGACACATCCGCTGATCTTGCGGCAAGTCGGGAGGCGGAAAATAATAAGCGCGGACGGGAAGTTAAACACGTACAAAACGTTTATTGCCTACGTCACACTTTTTTTGCACTTTTGCTTAGGCTTCGCCTCTTTTGCTTTGACGCGGCGCGCTTCGGCTCGCCCGCATATGTTGTCGTCGCTAGACATAAAGAAACAATGTTTGTACGGGTTTCACTTTGGTCGTTGGTTGTTGCTTTTCTGTAAACAAGCGCGAGCTTGGTTAAATGAAAAGCTGTTTCGTTAGCGCGTAGCTTGACTATCTCAAACGCGATGTCACGCGTAACTAGTGCTAGTTTCGCATGTCGCGAAAGAGACATCAAATTAGAGAGTGTGCTCTTCTTTGGATTGTGACGTCAGTAGACGGGTGCTTATAAATTGTGTGAGCGTTAATATCTACACTGAATTTTTCGATGATAATATGATTATATGTTTCATGTGTACTCGTACACAGCGTTTGTTCACTCATTCACACGGTCGAGCAGATGTTGTAACATGTATCTACGTATGTAAGCGTATGTATCCATGAACGCAAGCGTGTATAAGAAACGACTAGATTGCGACACCCACCCATGACAGCATAGTGTGCGCAGATATGACAAGATAGTTTACGATGAGCAAATTATCGTATGCATTATGAAAAGCTCAGCAGGGTATCACGCTTGTTGGTTCAGGGAGAAGCTGTTCATTGGGGGCTTTTAGCTTGTGTACGTATACTTCTTTACGTTACCGTGTTACCGGATACCGGAAGGAATGTGCGCATGCGCGGGCCTTTACGGAACGTAAACTACCCTCCGGATAGGGTTTACGTTTACGGCCCTATCTCGCATATCCGTCTTTCTTCGTGGCTACTTGCGATATCCACTTTGCGGAGACTCGAGCCGCCGAGTCAAAATAAGCTGAAATGGGAGAGCCAATTGCGATCACCTTGTTTGAGCCGGATTACCGAAGGTAGAGCGAGCTAGAATACCGAACCTAGCCACCCTAGCGAGGCCTTAAACGTGAGAAGACTCAAGCCCCTGACAGGCTGGATAGGTGGCGCCATCTAGCGGAGCCAAGATGAACCAGGGAAGCACAACATTCTTATTGCAGAAACATCGTGCATTCTACTTCCAGTGTGAATGCCTTGAAGAGGCAAAATTAGGAATGAGTTTCCTTTTTAACCATGTTCTCCCTCGAAAACACTAGGCGAAAACAAACGTCTCCATGACTGTGGTTGCACGAAGCGTCACAAGATGTCGACACCACCATCCGGTAACCCGGTATTCCTACACCTCTTTGCGAATACCGGGATACTGCACACGCTAAAAACCTTGATGATTTTGCCGCCGCGGTAGTTCAATATTATCTAAATAGTTTAAATGCGGTTATCATCACCGTTTAGTGGTTTGCGCAAACGTAAAGGCATACGTTTACGTACGTACGTAAACGTTTACGTATGGGGAGCTAAAACTTTTCTAAAACAATGGTTCCGGTAACACGGTAAGCGCAATCCGGTATTCCAGTAACACAGTAACGTTAAAAAGTACACGTGCAAGCTAAATATCCTCGCTAATGTGTCTCTTCGATAGTGACTCCTTCAACCATTGGCCAGAAATAGTACGTGATGCGCACCGGCTGAAGAAAGAAAAACACACTTCCATGTTTCTTCCACGCCTGTTGACGCTTTCTTAGTATCCTTCCACATCTATCTATCTCTCCAGCTCGTTGCCCGATGCAGATGGGCAAACAAAATTTCCCTTTCTGCACAACTTTCCTCTCGGCACTTGTGCTCGTGTGATCATTTGTCTTTTCGTCTGCCTTGTTGCGCCGTTCTAAATACATGCATCCGTAAGAACTCGCCCAACTGTCAGTGCTACTCTCCTCCCTGCCTATTTGCTTCCGCCTAACTCGGAGCTTACGGCTCCGTGACAGTTGAGAACTCCAGACTATCATACACGTTCACAGGCACCGAGGTAATGCATAATTTTGCATGTTCACGTTCGTAAAGGGCCCTTGGGTATGTGTCGTCGTAAAGATATCATCTGGCAATAGTACTTGCGTTGCTGTAACGCGACTATTCTGCCAACTGACGTGGTCGTGTCGCCTTCGTCAAGTCGTTGAAATCATGGCTGTGGTATATACGCCCTACCTTCATTATAGCCATAGAGAGTTGTGATGTTTGTCTTCGATCTCCCCGTCTTCATGCTTAATTGCTATGCTTTCTTCATTCAAATTAATCGATATAGGGAGCTAGCATGCACGCTTCATATAAGCTGGCATGAAGGTCTCACCACGCTGGAGTGACGAGGAGTAACGCTAGCGGTGGCGCTGGCGTCGCACCTCTCGATGGTATACACTAGATGTATCGAAAAGAAACCATCGACGTTTGTGAAAACCTAATGGTGGAATGGGATAGTGTTTTGCCTCTAAGCGTGTTATTAAGGCAGATCTAAAGGAAACGCAGATACTCATCTGCATTAAATGATGGTTTATACGCGGGCCAGATGCTTGCAGACACTGACAATTTTCTCAGCTGAAATGTGGCATGGGATGTAATGTGAAATGTATTCGCGATCGAACTGTACAAAGCATGGAAAGTCATGTCAAGTTCTGCAGAGCTTTGATTTTCTGGCATTCTGCTCTTCTCCGAAGACTGAATAAATTTGATTGATTGATTGATTGATTGATTGATGGATTGATGGATTGATTGATTGATTGATTGATTGATTGATTGATTGATTGATTGATTGATTGATTGATTGATTGATTGATTGATTGATTGATTGATTGATTGATTGAGTGAGTGAGTGAGTGAGTGAGTGAGTGAGTGAGTGAGTGAGAGAGAGAGAGAGAGAGAGAGGTTTATTTACAGAAAGGCAGAGAGGTCGGCCTGAGCGATATTATGCTCTAGCCTGCTACTCTACACCGGGGGTGGGGAAAGGGGAGAAAAAAGAATGATGGATGACGATGGTAAGTAAGAGAGGTGAGTATGTACAGTCCCGTCTAGGTGGTGCAGTGCTATAGCCGCGCATCCAGTCCAGTGGCTTGTAGGGAAGCTGCAACCGCTCTTATGACCACAGTTGTGCTGTTGGCGTCAGGCCATGGGCCCAACACAACCTCATCAGTTAATGGCCTATTATGCACTCCTTCAGTCGAGGAAATCAGTTTTTGTCGTTCGCGTGCGTATGCTGGGCAGGTACAAAATATGTGCTCAAGTGTTTCTGGCACTGCATGGTACGTGCATGGTGCCGCCGTACGCTGTATAAATGTGATGTAGGGTCAGTTGTTTGAGGCCAATTGGTGAAACTAGGGACTTCTTCGTAATCCCAGGAATCACAAGGCTAACAGGCGGTTTAGGCAGGACCCACGGCGGTGTTCCAGGAAATCTCGGGGAAGAAAACCTTGATGGTAGAACGTTTTCATGCCGTGATATTGCTCTTGAAAAGCTGCAGTTTGGGTGGGTGGCACGGAGTGCTGATAGCGGGTGCTGCCTGTGTCGGGTCAAGAGGCGAAGATGCACTCGAAGTGGCTCGCAGCGCATGTATACACTGATGGGACAAGCCCGAGCTTCCGCGATGGTTCCATTCGTTGACGTGCAGCGTGGTAGGCCCAAGCATGTTCGCAATCCTTGAGCTTGAATACTCTCTAGCGTGTTCACACAGCTCGGTCTCATGTTTGAGAGCACCGGCATGCTATACCGTATATATCCTACAAACAGCGCATTGTAGAGTTGAAGAAGTGACGATTCTGATGGGCCCCATCTTGCTCCTGCCACAGTCCGAAGAACGAGAACAAAACTTTTCAATTTTGATTTCAGTGCTGCGACGTGTCTCGACCACGATAGATCCCTGTCTATGAGTGAGTGAGTGAGTGAGTGAGTGTGATTCCTAGTACGCAGCAGCTTCCAACATCTAGGCGAGATCACACAGGGAGCGGCAACGGTAGCTGGTGAAAGGGCTGCTACGACAAGACCTCTTCAACTTGGAAAGCTTCGATGACATTAGCTGCCTCGGAAAACAGATCAAGCGTCGACACGTTCATCCTTCGCGAGCTAACTGCGTTAGCCTTACGTTCAATACATCAGAATCGATCCAGAATCGCTTGATAAGTCCTCCTAGCCAAAGGGCCTAGAAAATTTGATTACGATACCGTTTGAGCACGTCACAACGCCTGCTGCAGTGCACGCCCCATCTATCGCATGCCTCAGAAAAGTTCTGGCAGAAAAAAATATAGACGCACGTACGTTCCGGCTCTCATTTCGACGTTTCCGCAGTTATGGCACGCAAAACGCGTTCGATATCATTCCCATCACGGACACACACGCTGGCTTTACGAAACGACAGAGGCAAAACAAATTTCAAAAAAATGGTGCTCCAGGAGAAGCGTCGTTTGAAGCCTTTCCAACCCATCCGCCACCGACGCGAAGTTTTGCTGTTCGCGAACTTTGAGAGGGCATCTTTTTTTCGCACCAAGGGCAAATACACAGAGGCGCGTGCGACTGCATGATTAATAGAAGTGACGGCCGCGTGCCAACCGCATGCAATCGACGAATACGTACGGTTTTTTTTTCTTTGAAGAAATAACAAAGAAAATTTGGCAGTGGGCAAACATGGTGGTTCGAGATGGAAGCCAAAGAGAGAGAGAGAGAGAGAGAGAGAGAGAGAGGGCAAGAAAAATAAGACTACGCCGCCGAATGGCGGAGAAGGGGTCGAGGCGCAAAGTTGAGATCAAATTCGTGGGACGAGGCGGCGGCAGCCTGTATACGGTGGGGAGGCACATTAGAAGACGACTTTGCGCAGCACGACGCGCCAGGCATATTCAAAAATCGCGGCACGTGTGCGCTCCTCGCGAATCGAAATGTGAGGCTTCGGCGCCGCCAGATTCTATTCCCCCACAATTTCTATTTTTCTTTTTTTTTCCTTTCTCAACATCCCGAATATGACTTCTCTGTAGCTTTTGTTGTATTTCTCTATCTTTTGTTGTACGTCTTTAATACTTCTGTTGTACTTCTGCTCTGCTTCTGCAATACTTCTGCAATAGTTCTGCAATACTTCTGCTGTACTTCTGCAATGTTTCCGCTATACTTCTGCAATGTTACTGGTATACTTCTGCTATGTTTCTTCTATACTTCTGGTATACTTCTGTTATGCCTCTGCTACGCTTCTGATATACTTCTGTTATGCCTCGGCTGTACTTTTGCTATACTTTTGCTTCATACTTCTTTCATACTCTTGGTTCTGGTGAGTCTTTCGTCGCCATAGTGTCGTCTGCGAAAAAGAAATAAAAGAATGAATGGATGGATGAGAGGGGAGAAGGAGTTGTCAGGATAATGTTGGGAGGGTGTGACTAGGTGTCGCCCCCGTCCTTTTACCTCTTTCCTACACTGGGACAGGCACGCCATGTTGAAGCGACATCTCGTAGCATGAAAGGGAAATGACAGTCGAAGTAAATGAGAATAAATGGACCTTCGAAACGCGGCTTTGAGGAGGGACCATCGAAGGTTCGAAAAGAAAATGAATCAGAAATCTCCAGCGCCTAGCTTTGCTATTGATTACTTCTTTCGGTGTATTCGTGTCGCCCTTCTAGCAAAAAAAAAAATAAATAAATAAAATTAATACTGGGGGACTGACGACGTTTAAAAACTCGAGAACAGCGTCGGAAAAGCACGGTGGCACTGACATTTGGAGCTGAGATGTTGGGAGACGGCGGCTGTCGTTTCGTTGCATCAAAATGATGAAACAATCAATACCACGGTCAGGCTTTGAAGAGAAAAAACGACTCACACACACGACGCGCGCATAACCTATACGTGCCGAAAACTCGTCGCCTTCTTCAAAAGCCTTCATTGTTGCTGCCTTTCCTGTTATTGTTTGGTCGCCATTGTCGCCTGCAAGCTATACGGGGCCACTGTCGATATTTCGTCGACTTCGACTTTTTTTAAACCTTTATTATCTCCGAACCCCACCGCCCCGTGTCGATCCCTTTCACCCTGCGCTGCCGGTGAACAGGAGCACGTAGACACTGTCGTTTATATGATTATTTATTGATTATTTATTTATATTTACTGCGCATCCGTTTGTATGCCCGCATTTCGTCTGCTCGAAACACGCGTTTTCTGCACGCGCGTCGTCTGCTGCATCATTCGTTCTCGCCCGTATTTCTTTTTTGCGTCGTCTGCCATTGATGCCAGACGACTTCGTTGTTGTTTACCTGACACCTCCTTGCCATTTAGCGCTTTAGAAAGCTACACTTTTTCTTTTCTTATATTTCCTGGATTCCGCAGACGCAACGAAATATTGTTGATAAACGAGGAAGGAGAATAGAAGAAAAAAATAGTCAGGCTAACCTGAGAGATGTATGCGACGCAGCTCGATGGAAATCAATCACGGTTTGTATCTGTTTCGGTGACTTCAATGTGGGAAAAAAAAAAAAAGATCTGTGAGCGAACGTGAGTTTTTTTACTTGTTTCCCGTCTCACACAATGGGGAGGACAAGAGGACACAGTGGAACTATAGAGGTATGCCACGCATATACGTACAAATGGAGATATGGAAGGAGAGAGGGCACATGCATGGTCGAAGAGTTAGAGAGATGAACAGAAAGAGTTTTGCAATACACACGAAAGAAAGAAGATGAAGAAGGGAGCAATGGCGACTTTGGACCCCAAAGAGTACGGCTGACACGTGCAGCGTATGGCCGAGGAAAAAACTTAAACAGACGCTCTCGTCTGCAAGCTCCCGGGACAAACGCCTGCAGCGGCGCGAGTGGGTATCGCATAAATCACGACGTGTAATATCCTCGACCGTGGACCCTCGCTATTCGCTTCGAGAGGTCGCCGCAGTCGCTTCTCCTGCAGCGCCATCGTGGAAAGAAAACGCAACCAGCTATAGTCAAAAGAAGCGCGTTCCTATTTTTTAACCCTTTCTCACGAACGCGGCAGCAGTTTAGGAGCGGACGGAATCTTGAAAAGGCACCAACTGTCATGAAGAAGACAGGACCACTTGTCGAAACCTTGCTCCAGCTACACCACTGCCTTGAAGAAGACAAGGCCTCTTCAAGGCAGAGACTGCCTTGAAGAAAACAAGACTAATTTTAACTTGTGCTCCAGCGAGACCACTGCCATGAAAAGGACAAGACGACTTGTAGAAACGTTGGATCTAGCGACACCACTGCTTTAAAGAAGACACGATCACTTGTCGTAACTTTGGTTCCAGCGACACCACTGCTTTGAAGACAGGACCACTTGTCGTAATTTTCGCTCCAACGACACCAAGGCCTTGGAGAAGACCAGACCAGAAGACAAGACCAGTTGCTGAGACATTGGCTCCAGCGACAACGCAGCCTTGAAGAAGACAAGACCAGTTTTTGGAACATTGGCTCCAGCGACACCACTGCCTTGAAGAAGACGAGACCCGTTGTTGAAACATTGGCTCCAGCGACACCACAGCCTGGAAGAAGACAAGACCAGTTGTTGGAACATTGGCTCCAGCGACACCGCTGCTTTGAAGAAGAGAAGACCAGTTGTCGGATCATTGGCTACAGCGACACCACAGCCTTGAAGAAGTCAGGACCAGTCGTTGGAACATTGGCTCCAGCGAAACCACAGCCAAGGCAAGACCAGTTGTTGGAACGTTGGCTCCAGCGACACCACTGCCTAGAAGAAGACAAGACCACTTGTTGGAACGCTGGCTCCAGCGACACCACTGCTTTGAAGAAGACAAGGCCAGTTGTTGGAACATTGGCTCCAGCGACACCACTGCCTTGAAGAAGACAAGACTACTTGTCGAAACACTGGCTCCAGCGATACCCCCTATTCGAAGTCTTTTCTTTTTCATATTTTCAGTATCGAAGAACTTTCCAATTTTCCAATGTACAATACCATCGCGTGCTTTTTGTGATGAGGAATCATAGTTGAACAGCGAATGTAGCTGCAGCCGACGTTTAGGCAGGAGGACTTTAACTTATGGGCAGTGACTGCATCTCCTAGCAGTGTTCGTGGAACGTGCTACATACGAAGACGAAAGAAACCCACACAACAGGACATGGTATAGCCAGTTTTCCTAGGCGACAACAACAACTTCAAAAAGAGGCTGGACCTTCCAACTAGCGTTACCCGCCACGGTGGTCTAGTGGCTATGGCGCTCGGCTGCTGACCCGCAGATCGTGGGATCGAATCCCGGCCGCGGCGGCCACATTTTTGATGGAGGCGAAAATGCTTGAGGGCCGTGTGCTTAGATTCAGGTGCACATTAAAGAACCCCAGGTGGTCGACATTTCCGGAGCCCTCCACTACGGCGTCTCTCAATCATATGGTGGTTTCGAGACAATAAACCCCAACAGTTATTATTACGATTATATTCCAACTAGCGTTAATTTGAAGCAGCCATCTATTTGTCTGTACCTGATGCGCATAGCATTACATAGATAATCGTTTTAAATAAACGGCAGTTGAAAGGTCAACGCCCTTGAAATGAAAGGGAGAGGTTCTGCCTGGCGTTCTATAAGTATCGCTACTTTTGCAATTCATCTTTTGGCCTGTGTCACTGGGAAGGGGTCAGCAACCTACGCCGTGTCGCTTCGTGGTTCTCATTATTTTGCCAGCGTCAGTGCACCGTCAGAGCCAGGGTCGACGGCGAGGTGCCGTTCTACCAATGACGTCAAAAGTGACGTTGATGCTGAACTCACGTGACGGCGACCGAAAGTTCAGCTACTGCACGCTTATTTCTTTCTTTCTTTTTTTATTTAGTTGTTTATTTATTCATTTATTTTTTTGTTCATTTATCACAGTATCCTCAGCGCGATTAGGACATTACAGGGAGGGAGGTAGGGTTACACAATAAATATTGAGAAATGGTGACATATTTGCATATTTACTCTTTTGGATAAGAAAACGCGCTGTCTCTATAGAGTGAAGCTACTTGTTACTGCATGTACAGTACTTCGATTAGTTCTCGCAAACACACACGCCAGCAGTTGACTGTTGACCCGAAGGTCGTGGGATCGAATCCTGGCCGTGGAGGCCGCATTTCGATGGAGGCAAAATGATACAGGCCCGTGTACTTAGATTTAGGCGCACGTTAAAGAACCTCCAGGTGGTCGAAAGTTCCGGGGACCTCCACTACGGCGTCTAGCACAATCATATCGGGGTTTTGGGGCGTAAAACACCAGCAATTATTAATATTACACACACCCTCAGCCCTGAATCGAAGCGGTCGCAGTCCAATCCAACTTCCTTGGCCGTGAAGTCTTATTCACCACAATGGGGTTTGAGAGCGAACTCCAGGAACTATAGATATCGTGTAAAGATAAGATAACGAACAAAGAACGCAAAGCGCGCACGACCGCAGGCAAAAAAAATAGAAGAACAAGAAAACCAAGGAAAGAAAGGGAGTCGGCGGAGTGGGTGGAACGGTTGAAAGAGAGGACAAGAGTTGGGCACTATAGGCAGTCCGGACCACGGTCGAACGAACTTCATGCATGATGGCCACTCAGTCGAAGGCAACGGCACGGCGGGGTGATTCATGACATGTCGACTAAGATGTAAAAACCGACAAGATTTGAAGTTGCAGCGATCACTGAAAACAAAAAAGGGGGGAACTAAATCCCTAAAACTGAAAAAGGACGAAAAAAGGGACAACTCTTTTTTTGGTGCGTCAGGCGGGGGACAGTGAGTGGGCAAGGGAATGAAAATGGTAGACCCTTTCCCCTATTCCCCATTCTTTCTCCCATTTTTGCCCCTAGAGAAGTTAGAACGTTTGAGTAGAACATCAGAAATTAAAGTAAGTAGAAGAACACTGGCATGGCTCCCCTTTTTTTGAGGCTAAGAGAGAGCCTTCCTCGTAGACCGACTTTAAAAACTGGAAAACAGGGAAAAGGGATAAATAGAAGTAACAATAAAGGATGGCTGGGGTACGTTCTCCCCTTTTTCCACCCAACTCCCGCTTTAAAGAAAAGGTGCAGAAAAAAGTAATTTCGGTGTGTGGAGAGAGCAGTAAGCCCAAATAGGGGACACCGAACTGAAGAAACTCTGAAAATAAAGGAGGAAGTAGGGAAAGCGAACCGACTTCCACGGTGACTCAAAGAAGACAGAAACCGATCTTACGTAGCTGACATTTGTAGCTCCGGGTATGCAGAAAAAAAAAGTTGTAGAGAAACTTTAAGGTGGAATGTAGGCACGCTCATGACAAAAAACATTAAGCCATTTCCACGCCGTGAAAACAGTCGGAAAGCCAAGCTGCAAGAGGGCGAGTGCATGTGATTGGCTAGCGAGATCACGTGGTGTCGTAAATCCACCGATAGGTTTCAAGTAAGCGCGCTTACGCTTGATTGGGCTATGTGAGATTCTAAGAATAATGCAATTAACGAAAGTGCGAACTTATTTCCCGGTATCTTGTACCGAAAGTCATCACCGCCATCATAATAAGCATTTAGAGCGTGGTCATTAGCGTAATCATTGCGAGCATCATCATGATAGCGTAGTTTTACCTTTTTTTATCCACGACCCCCTTTGGTCACGTGGCCTGCGTGACGCCTGCTGCTGCTGCTGCTGCTGCTACTACTACTACTACTACTACTACTACTACTACTACTACTACTACTACTACTACTACCACCACTACTACCACCACCACCACCACTACCCCTACCACTACTACTACTACTAAGACGATGGCACAGGGTAGACTAAGACAGCTTTGCTGCAAGAGAGTAATTATACTTTTAAAGAATTCGGTACAGATCAGTCTCGTAATTTTTAGTTTTTTTTTTCGTATCAGTTGAGGACACCTCCAAATAACTTCGCGCTGTTCCGCTTCTCACCGAGAAAACTGCTTAGGAAACTGGCTGACACCCGAGACAGAAAAATGTCGGGGCCGGGTATTAAGATTTTTTTCCTTCCTAAGGTCGAGAATACTTAGGAGACGTATGGTGCTGCCGTGTGGCGTTGTCCAGGAGCTAAGGAAACATTTTTAATCAACGAGGTGGTCGCCGGAATGAAGCAAAAGATTTAAACACAGGATACCTTGCTTCGGAGAAGCAATTCGATTTAAGAAAACACCATACTAGGAAAAAAATTTGAGACTGAATATTATAGAGAAATGGCTTGCAGAGATGTCTAACGCCTAAGTACTTGCCTCACTTCATGACGCTTACTAAAAATGTATCCGTGAAGATATTCCAACGAACGGCTGCAGTCAGAACCACGGGACAGACGTTGTCAAAACGATAGAGCCCCGAATCTAGTCTTGCTTGTGACTATGGACGGAGAACAAAACAAAAAGTCTCCATTCCAGATTCCGCGGGGAAGACAGAGCCCCGTGTTGGCAATCGCAAACGGAGTCCAATGGCGTAAATGTGGAGGAAGGGGATAAGAACATGCTAAAGTACGAACATCGTCCACTGGCAGAAAAATAGGAATAAAGGATTTAAAAAGGCGGAGATGGGAAAAAGGGGAGAAGATTCTGTCCCTATACTCCCTCGATGACATTCGACGTTGTCGGTAAAGAGTGGGAAACGTAAAAGGTGGGGGCTGTAAGCGACATTCTCGCTTGCTGAAATGTTAGAAATAAGAAAAAAAAGGACGGATAGTGGGGACCACGGGAAAGAAAACAAAAGCTTATAACCGCAATTGGACGGAGAAACGTCGCGCAAAAAAAAATGGGAAAGAAAACTGACGGGAGGGTCTTCTTGTCGAAAAAATGGGGAGTTTGAGGGAAAGAAGACAGATTGGTAAGGAACGGGGGGAGGCGTGGAGATGAGGCTTCGGGAATAAAAGGAGTTGCGGGGAAGCAGCGACTCGGGATTGCGGCCCTCCCTGCCCCGTCTCCCATAGTCCCGTTTTTTTTTTATTCTTCATTCGCTGTCCCACCGCAGAAGTCAGATTCGATGTGCGCGCTCGTGCCGGTCCACCCTTTTGCACGCCTCCCCACTTGGAGCTATTTTCTGGTCTTCCCATTTTTCTCCCCACCACCCGTTTTGATCTTCTTCTATTCCCTGTCCGACGCAGACAGGGGATAGTGAGGGACACCTCGTCTCCTTTTTTTTTGCCATTTCGTCGTCGTCGTGACTTCGTCCTGATGGGGGAGGTTGGAAGGACTCCGACATTTGCTGGAATGCATCTTGTTTCTAAACGAAGCTTGTATAACCCGCGGATTTCGGTGGCGCCGTCGTTCGCGAGAAACACGCGTACCGGCAACCGTATACAAAATAGGCGACCCTCGAAGGTGGACCGGTCACACGCGTATTTACATGCGCCGTTTTCTGATTATTGATGCCCTCTCGATCGTGGACTCTTTGACGATCTGTCGTTTCTCATACGGCAATCTGATCTTTTATTGAGGTCACTAGTCAGTTGACGTTGCCACATTTCATTGTTGCCTGGATGTGAACGCATGACCATCGTTGCTGCCTGTAGGAACTGAAGTGTCGCGCTACTAAGCTCGTAGATGACGGTCCAATTCCCGGCATGGAGGATGGAAAACAGTTAGGAGGGAGCATTGCGTAACGTGAAAGAAAAAAAGTGGTACGTCAGGCACGCAGACGCAAAACTTCGCCTGCCGCCATTTTCCCCACGAAAGAAGGGCTCCAGAATCTTTTTTTTTTTCTTTGTCACTTCGTCGTCATCGTGACTTCGCTCTTGTGTGGAGGATGGGACGAGGCGATGAATCCATGCCTCCGACATTTCCTCGGATGCGTGATGTTTTTCTTGTTTTTATTTTCGTTTCTAGTCGTCGCCACGTCTCGCCCGATTCAGATCGGCGCGCGCGTGGTCCGAACAAATCGCTGCGACCACTGCCAGGTGTGCAACCGCACATATCCCTTGGTTTCTCCGCCAAGTGGCGGTCTTACGCAAATTAGTGCGACTTCGACGCGCTTAACATCTAAGATGTCATGTCCAACGTCTGTGTCTTTGTTGGCGTGCGCATGCGTGCACGTGTGTGTGCGCGCGACAGCTCCCACACAGACGCGAACATACGTATTCGTTGTTTTCGTTCCTCTGTTGATGTAATCGTGAATCATTAGCGATGTGGCTTTCGAATCATCATCGCAGTACTCGTCCATGTCAATCTGCGAGGAAGGGGCTGGTTGAAATGTAATAGAGAGGCCGTCTCCTCGAGGTATATGAGCACCGACACTACCGAGGCACCTCTCTTCACATCAGCAAAAATCATCAGTGTGTAGCCAGCGGCACTGGGAATCAAACCAAGTACTCCTCACTTTGTATGCGAACGCTATAACTACTTGACAAGCATTGACGTTAGCCCAGTATCATTGGAGCCGGACTCTTCTTCTCTCCCTCTCGTTCCCCTGTTTCTCTTTTTCTCTCTCTAAATTCTCAACGAGGCTAGACATAACGGGAACTGTTGTGCTAAGCATTAAGCGAAAGTGAAAGTTTTGATAGAAGAAGCTTTTCCACAACTCATCTTCCCAATATACAACAACGAGCAACCAGTGCGCTTCAGTTCTTGACGAAGCCGGCAACAACTCCGAAAACAAGATCAGAAATTAAAATAATTCAAACGTTATAGACAACTTTACATAAGCCACGTGGGCGCCGCTAACTTGCGCTGCTAAGCTAGTGTTCCCCTATTTCGCGACACGAATTAATAAGGTCATAAAACTTGGCATGCGCCAACCCAATAGTTCTCATGCGTACGCATCTACCGTACAGCACTATTCCTTTAGTTGAAAATAACACAAAACCGCAAGGCTACAGCCCAATTTGGCGGCACCGAAGCCCAACCGCGAAATAGTCTCTATAGAATGCTTCTACTTCCTCATTCAGAATGTGAACCTAAACCTTCCTCTCCTCTAAGCCGAACTGTCTATCTGGTTCACTTGTCTTGCCCCATTGATCCCACCTCAACCCCCTCCCCTTGTTCCCACCTTTCTGATCTATCCAGTTGCTCCATCACTATCAGAAGACAACTAGCATCTCTGAAAGAATCGTCAACAACTGCAATGCATCTCCTCGTTGCCGAAAAATAAGCTCCTTCTAGCGCTTTAAGCGATACCGCACGCGGCGGTTTATTAAAAGAAAAATGTTTATATACGCATATACTCAATCAAATATTCAATGAGCTCCGCTCACTCCACGCATCGCATAAGCCAAAGAACACAAACAAACAACTCACCCGACGACAAAAGAAACAAGAATTAATTCGGTTCCGCAACGACAAAAGAACGCATCGGGTTCCAATCTAGAGAGGTTTCATCTTTTTGTTGGCAACTCTTTATTTTGTCGTTTCCATTCCTAAACTCGAAATTATTATGAAAGAGCTGAACTCATCGCGAAGCCTGTGTACATTCTTTTTGAACTTGGGAGTGCTTCGCGGTCTTGGTATTGCCAACAATTTTTTTTTTTTGTAATTCTTCCAACCACAATGACACAGTCGAGAACAATAACGACGCAAAAGAAAACGGGAACACATTTCAGCTGTATGCGTTTGAGATAGAGGCAGATGAGCGATCTAAGTATTCGTTCACATACTTTTGTTTAGCCAGGTTCACTCGTTGCAAGAGTGAAAGGAGGAAGGGGGAGAGGGAATGAGATATTCGCAGCGCACCTTCAAATATGAGTTCCTGCCTTTGTATTTTATTTAAAGGCACGATAACGCGCGCACCAAGGATAAGAAACAAATGCATACAGATAACAAAGTGGGACAGGAGATGCTGAAGCGAGAAATTAAAAACGTGACCTCGACCCACGAACGTGAGGCGGAGGCACGAAATTAAACGCGATCAAATATTGAACACTATAAAAACAGCAAGTAGATCGCATCCCGCATCATTCGGTAGCACGCGTTTCGTGAAGCTCGCTTGGCAGACCCCAGAGAAAAAAAAATTTTTTCAAAGATGAAAATTTATAAGCAGTGTGCGAGCAACATTGTGTCTCCGCGTTTCAGTTTAAATACAGTGTCTTTATTAAGTTTTTTGTCTCTTTCGTTTTCTTTTTTTGCGCAACGCCGACACACGTATTCAGAAACTAGCGCAGGCACGTGCGTATCTTATAAAAATTAAATACACAAAAACACAAAACACATTGCATCGTCCCAACCGACGCGCCGCTCTGGCCTGTTGATTCTCTTTATTTTTTGTAGCCTATATGGGAACTCAATTTCGATGTATTAAGCCGCGTTATGCAGATGCAGTTGGGCCGTCATCGCGACTACGCTTTACACAAAGAAACACACAAAATAAACACAACGACGACGGTTTGCAGGTGAGAGTATATTACGAAACGAAATGCCTCGTTCCCCGTAGAGTAAATAAGAATCGCAAATAGGGGTTGTCACGGGCAACGAGGTAGCTGCGCGTCTTCCCAGTCTCCCTAATCTATATACCTCTTTTCCCGTATTCATCTTTCCAGAAGTCGCTAATATTTCTACCCTCATTTTAGATATTTTTCACTCCATAGCGGCATCGTGTTTGTCTATACCTCGGCTCTTCCCGAAAATGCGTACCAGCGCAACGAACTCACCGAAGAAACATTCTTTGCCCTTTTTACTCCTTTCTTACACCCCTTTCCTCCCTTCCGCACGATCAGAGGAGTTTTCTTTCGCTTCGTTCGTAATTTACTCCATGTTGGTTGCTCCCCTCATTTTTATATTTTTGCTCCTTTATTGCACCTTTTCCTGTACCCTTGCGCACCATCACAGAAGGAGTTTTTCATTTCGTTCGTAATTGACTCTATCTTGGTTCTTCCTCGTTTTTCCCCTTTTTGACTCCTTTCATACACCCTTTCCTCCCTTACCGTTCCACGCATCAGAGAAGGAGTTTTTTTGCCCCTTCGCGTGTATTTTACTCAATCTTGTCTCCTCCTTTTTTTTTCCTGCGGTGGTCTTTTCATAATTTTTTTTCTCATTTCTAGTCCCGCAGGGGCGCACTCTCTCACACAACTCAAGGAAACAGTCGGCTTTATAATGCCGTATACTTAATACAAAATTCATATTTGTACGTTTTCAGAGTGCGTTATTACGTATATGCGTTCATCTTCTTTCGTAAAAAAAACCTCCCGTGAAGGCCTGTCGCCTTAGTGCGCGCCGCTCGCATTGGAATACGGTTATCGGGCTGCGTCTTATTCGAAATTTCTTCTTCTTTATTCTTCCGTACATATTTTGGTTTTAGCTACAGGCAAATTTCTTTTCACTCCATGTTTCAGAAATGCCGCAGTGAAAGCGCGACTGGCGTCCTCTAGCGAGCTTTCGTTTCTTATATTTCATTTCGAGATGCCGCGCGTGCGCTCATCGCACAAACATGGCATGAATTTTGCATACGCGTGCCAAACAGGTAACCGGAGTTCAACGGTGCGCGCCGCCTTTCGTTTCCGTTCGCGTCTCTCGGCTAAGCGTTTTAATGTTCTCTTACTTCTTTGTTCATTTGGTGTACTTGCTTTTTCTTATTTCGACATTGGCATACACGCTTTTTTCCCATACGATCACTCCGTTGGAACTTTTTTGTTGGTTTGTTTTCTTTTGTTTCCGCATGGACTGTCAAGTGGCGTAAAGTGGGAATGAAATTATACCATATCATGGAAATATGAACGAAACTACGCAACAGCGCATTCTGCTATACTAACTTATTATTACGCTCATGGTCCACGACGATGCCCATTAAAGGTAAATGAGTTTCACGGTCCTAAGGGTTCTATCTTTCCGGACTTCAACCTAATGAACATGATTTCATTTCTAGACTCTTTCTTGCTATACGTACAACTAGCGTTTGCCTTTGAGACATATATCTGGATTCAAGCAATAAGGCAAATGTGACCGTCAGCTAAACGTACGCATTTGTTTACAGAAATGTATATGTGACGTGTTTCCTAAGCTAACTGGTAAAGAAAGATTAAAAAATACACCTGAGAATTGGCATGCTTCTGCTACTTGAAAATATTCGACCCATGCGTGTAAACGACCACGTAACATACTTCTTTCCAGTTAATTTGATTGGCAACCCTCTTCGACAAGGTAGGACACGGCAGAGAATGAGTCAGTGAAAGCACCGTTAACACTGTGCGCATCAAAAAGGATTTAATTTCGTTTCAAGACAAACACTTTACTACTTGAGGCAATAGCTTATACTCCGACAGCCCTCACTCCTACAAAAACAAAGAAAGGTAGCTAGCTTGAGGGAACAATAATATCGCAATATCAGAAAAAAAAACGAACCCTGACCAAAAAGCTTTCTTTCCGGCAGTCACCGCCTCCCTTTTTTTCCTAATCTACGTTTGCCCGACATTCCCTCATGATTGTTGGCTCAGCGCACGGCGTTGTTTTACCGCCTCCACACTCCCCGTACACCCCGTTTAAACCCTTGCTATCCTTTTTCCCCTCAAACGGCGTAACGGCGGCGGCATCGTTTGTCTTACACGCGTAAAGAGCACGAGCCAGATGAATCTACCTTCATTTCCCCAATCCTTCCTTCCCAACTCTCGTGGTCTCCCAAGCAGCGCCGAAGGAAAAAGGAAAGTGTCACTGTAATAGGCATCGCTCCCTCCCTACCCTCCCGGCCTCCCGAACAACTTCCCTAGTTTCCCTCAGGGCCAATCGCTTTCCTTTCCACGCGTGTTTCGTACTTTCCGCATCCTTTCTTTTGTTCTTACGTAAGATACTACATGCCCTCTAACTCGCCTCCCATTCCTTGATCAGACGCATGCCCTTTCCCAAAATTTCTCCCCAAAAAAACGTTCTTCCCTACAGAAGCGTAAAAAGGTTAAAATTAGGAAACACGCGGGCCTCCTTTTCATATATCCTTTTCTAAACTTGCCCTCTTTGCCTTGGTGTGCTTTTCTTTCCTGACATGCTTCACCGAGTGGCACAAACATAGAACATTTGTTCAGGCCTGCCCCAGCTGTTTTAATATAAGTATCCTTCTTCCCCAAGAACCTTTAGTTTGTTCCCTAATGTTAGTATTTTCGTTACGAGACAGAAATAAAACTAAAAACGTGTTTCCCTATTCCTTCACGTTCCTGTTTTCCTTCGCTTCCCCTTATTGACGTGCATGCCCGATGGTCGCGCCCCTAACGGAAAGAAATAACCCTGAGCTTCACGCTCCGTAGTGTACGGAGAGATACAGATAGAGAGAGGGGGGTGGCACAGTCGTCGGCAAGACCCATCTATTCCACTAATGAAAAGCCTCTCAAAGGATTAAAGGAGAGGGAGCGTGAACCCCTTCCCATATAACCCCAAACTTTTTTCCCGATTCGCGCCGCGCCTTCTTATTCCCTACTCGTCGCGCGCAATGCGTTACGGGTCATTTGTTGACGGCACCGCGAGGACGGTGCCGCCGACGCCGCCAGGGGGCGCTGCAAAACACGACAAGCTCTTACGCCAGCGTACACTCCACAAATGCAGAACGCGACATTCCCCTTCACCTTCCCTGTTTCTGCCGTCTCTGTATACCTTTCTTCTTAAAACGTGTACGGGCTGAGACTGTACGTTTTTTACTCCTTTTTTTTCGTCCCTACGAAAATGGCGGCACGTACTACTGGAGCAATCACTCCCTCTTCATTTCTCCAGGGCCAGTTCAACGTTGTTTTTTTTTGTTACTTTTGCCTAACGCATTCGCAGCAGTCACTCTCCTTGCATTTCTCCCATGCTTGTATACAATGCTGCTCCTTTCTTCGTTTTGGCCAACAAAAAACGTCCCTCCTGTGGCGCCCTCTATGGCAACAACTCCTCTCATCTCTTCAGGGCTGCTCGAACGTTGAGGCCATTTACTATTCATTTTCTTCTGAGCCAATGTGTGCCTGGGGACACTAACACGCGGCAGAACAACTTAAGTGGGGGAGAAAGGGCAATCGTGAAAGTAGCTGCTTTGCGATGAGCATAAGCAGTTGAGCAAGCACGTCACGCCCTGTTTTCCCTCCCCCATCCTAGGTCATCATGACATATTCATTTGTCTAGCAAAGAAGAAAACCTTCCTCACTCCTTTTTCTGTACAACTAGGCTTAGTGATCAGCAACACGATGCTGCGCATATGTCCCTCCTCTACGAGATACGATTGTACGCATCACAAGCCATCACATGCGCTTGTCCTTGTATGTTCTTTCTTCATGTCTTTTAGGGCTGCGCTACCAAATCATCAAAATGGAAGCCATTCTCACATATGCGTTTTCTACCCATTGAAGAAAAGATTGACACCTCTCGAGTAATCACTTCCCTTTTCATTTTTCAAGAGCCTCTTTCTTCTCGCTCTTTTTGTTCTTAACCAAAGCGTTCATAGGTAGCGCCCTATGTGGCAACAACTTCCTGTACATCTCTACAGGGTCAGATGAACAATAGGGCCGTTTCCGATTACTCTTCCTTCTCAGCTAATGGGCGTCCGGGGACACCAAGCAAACATGGCTGAATGACTTCAGTAGAGGACAAGAAACAAACGCGGTAGAAGATGCGCACGATGAGTTGCACATCTGGGGAGAACAACGTGACCTCTCCTGCCACACTCACATCCTTCGTCATCACGACACTTCATCTGTCAAGCAATAAATAATAACATGCCTAGCTGTTTCTTTCCTCTGTAGACATAGGCTTACCGATGGCCTACGCAATGTTTCGCAAGTGCCAGGGGAAAGGCAACGGCAACCGCCATTGAACCGTGAATGTCATACGCTAGCATACGCCCGGGGAGTGCAACACTTTTACGCGCGAAGGGACCCTTATGGCTCGAATAAGAATGGGAGATGGGCGCACGCGAGAAGAAAAGAGAAATTAGGGAAAGTGAAGTTGCATCTCCAATCAAGTCCCTGATTTTCTTCGTGCTCAAGAAGTTATGGTGCCGAGAGTAACACCAGTGATGAAAAAGGCATCCCCGTCGCAACAGACAGACAGACAGACAGACAGACAGACAGACAGACAGACAGACAGACAGACAGACAGACAGACAGACAGACAGACAGACAGACAGACAGGACAGACAGACAGACAGACAGACAGACAGACAGACAGACAGACAGACAGACAGACAGACAGACAGACGACGACAGACAGACAGAACAGACAGACAGACAGACAGACAGACAGACAGACAGACAGACAGACAGACAGACAGACGACAGACAGACAGACTAGACAGATAGATAGATAGATAGATAGATAGATAGATAGATAGAGATAGATAGATAGATAGATAGATAGATAGATAGATAGATAGATAGATAGATAGATAGATAGATAGATAGATAGATAGATAGATAGATAGATAGATAGATAGATAGATAGATAGATAGATAGATAGATAGATAGATAGATAGATAGATAGATTAGATAGATAGATGATAGATAGATAGATTAGATAGATAGATAGATAGATAGATAGATAGATAGATAGATAGATAGATAGATAGATAGATAGATAGATAGATAGATAGATAGATAGATAGATAGATAGATAGATACGTTTCCGAATGCACCAGTTCCGGTGCATCCATGTTCCTTGAGCTCCATCTCTTTTCGTTTCGAAAGCTGCATACGTGTGCATTTCAGTAAGTTGTATGATCACGTTAAAGGGGTTCTATTTAGTTTGCTTTTTATCCATTCCTTTTACACTTAGGCTGAAATCCGGAACTATAGTGTTCCTTTATTACCTCTCACTTCGACCCAATCTCGCCGTGTCGAAAAAAAAGACGAAGAAAGCGTGGCACTGCGGCGCACGCTGCAAGCGAAGTAATGCAAAAAGTATCTCCCCTGAAATGGGGATATTAGGGTCGCAACCGTCGCACATGTGCTTCGCCAACGTGAACGCAAACGTAGAGAGAGATGGAAACGAACTGATACAAGTGCGGAAAGCAAGATCTAGAAGCGAGAGAGATATACAAAGAAAGATGTGAGGCTCACAACTAAATGGTTCAAAGCTAGGACCTTTAGTACAATGCCCAGCTGTTTAAAAACCATAACGAAAAGTTGCGTAAAAAGACCTAACGAAAACAAAATGGGGATGATAAAGGCACGCGTGGAGAAAGTGGAGCATAACGTGTATACCGTCGTAGTAGGGGAAAAAAGGGAGACTGTTCTATTGCGTCCATGCTGCATGGACAAATTACGGAGCGGAAAATCTCAACAGCGAAATAAATATAGCGTAGGGAGAAACAGCGATGAATAGGAAAAAGGGGAAATGGGAATCGAAATGCCGGTTTCTGTCACTGATGAGGAGGAGGGGACCGAATGGGTGGAGGGTTTCAATGGGCATCCGTGCCGAATAGCAACATATTAGGGATCTAAAAAATGCGGGCGTACGGAGATATTGCACTTGTAAGTAGGAATATGGAAGTGGGGATAGAAGGCTTAGCCTTTCTTCCTTTCCACATTTTGAGAAGGAAGAGGAGAATCTAGGGCGTTACAATATAGGAAGATGAGAGAGAGAGAGAGAGGAGGGCAGGTCTTATGAGAAATGAGACGAAGAGCTCGTCGGTGTTCTTCCTCGTTTCGTTGGGTTCAGCGAGACCGGAAATGAAAAGAAGGAGGTTTCCCAAGTTTGAAAAAGAAAATATAAAAAAATTCCCGGACGCGGTGTAGCACATGTGAGAAGTTTTCGAGCGAGAAGGTCCTCCAGAAATGCGTGTTTTGCACGCACAACTGAACGGTCGGTACGAACCGCGGAGGCGGAATGGGGAAAAGAAACGAAGGGGAAAAGAGGAGGGAGCAGATTGGGAGTTTGGGAAAATGAGGGAAGGGAAGTACCACGAAATTGTTACGGGAAACGGAGCAAGAATAGCCGTGCTGTTAAGGCTTGCCGTGCGCTGGGCGATTAAGATGGTTTAGGTCTCAAGAAAGAAAGAAAGAAAGAAAGAAAGAAAGAAAGAAAGAAAGAAAGAAAGAAAGAAAGAAAGAAAGAAAGAAAGAAAGAAAGAAAGAAAGAAAGAAAGAAAGAAAGAAAGAAAGAAAGAAAGAAAGAAAGAAAGAAAGAAAGAAAGAAAGAAAGGTAATGAGTACACGACTGGAGGAGATCACGCAGAAGAAGACACTGTCTCGAAAGGAGAAGTAATGTATTACAACATCGTGTGGACCTCAAGCATCACCACCGATGCGTAAACGCGGGAGCTCTAACAGAATGGGCGTTGCCGTAAAATAATACACAGTATAGGATAGTTTCTCGCAGCAACGACACATGAATGCAATCAAGAATTAGACGACAGCAACGGCTACACGGCATGACGTGCAGTTATTGGTAGGCTAATTCGTTTTTTGAACAACGAAGCATTTATACGCTATAGTCCATCGCACAAGTTGGTTGCAGCACTGTGGAGGCTGCGGGGTTCTTTAGCCAGTAGGAAGAGTGAACACTTCTCAGAACGTATTCATCCGCGCCACGGCGTCTGCTCGGCGTCTCCATAGCGTCTGCGCTCACGCTTTGGGAGAGTAACGCGAGCACACGGCAGCAACCAACTCTCTTAGCGTTAGTTGCTGCCGAATGTAGCTCCCGAAAATCAATGTTGTGGGAAAAAGCAACATGGCGGCACCCGTCGAAGCTGGTTCCTTCCGCCTGGATTTCGTAAAGTCTTGGTCGGGCACTGTGCGACCCGTAAGTTCTGAACCAACGCTTCGACCGGGACATATTGGTGACTACTATTTTCTACTGTTTCGAATATTCATTTTCAAAATGTCGGAGACAAGGCTTAGCAGGCGTGGCTGAACAAACAACTGATCTAAATAATAAGGACGAAACATACCTGGCATTTTGGGCTCAGCGTAAGATGACACAAAGTGGTAACCGATTCCACCGTTCATTAATTGCCGTCCGGACTGTGGGCATGTAACAAGCGCGAGTTCGTATCGAAGCCGGCAGTCGCGTCCGCATGGGCGCTGCCATGTATGTTCGCCACCGCAATTAACGGCGGTTGCCGATCCAATAAGTAAAGGCATATGACATAAAAGAATCGTGATTAGCGTAGCACGTATTGCTGTGAACGGTAATCTACCCCTATCTTTCAAGAGGAAGGTATATAACAGCTGCATCTTACCGGTACTTACCTACGGAGCAGAAACCTGGAGACTTACAAAGAGGGTTCAACTTAAATTGAGGACAACACAGCGAGCGATGGAAAGGAAAATGATAGGTGTAACCTTAAGAGACAGGAAGAGAGCAGAGTGGGTCAGGGAACAAACGGGGGTTAAGGACATCATAGTTGAAATCAAGAAGAAGAAATCGATATGGGCCGGGCACGTAGCACGTCGGCAGGATAACCGGTGGTCATTAAGGGTAACTGACTGGATTCCAAGAGATGGCAAACGCGTGAGGGGAAGACAGAAAATGAGGTGGGTAGATGAGATTAAGAAGTTTGTAGGTATAACGTGGCAGAAGTAAGCACAGGACCGGGTTGATTGGCGGGACATGGGAGAGGCTTTTGCCCTGCAGTGGGCGTAGACAGGCTGATGATGATGATGTATTGCTGTGATGTAACGCGAGGCAGCCAAACAATCGCAGCTGTCTTAACCTCGCCAATTATAATGCGATTACAAAGAAAACTATGTCTTGCTGCGCAAGCATGTGGCTTGCTGGGACCCTGTAGATTCTATCCTGCTGCAGCCAACTTGTGATTTACCAGCAGATGTCCACGTGCGCGTAGACAAAAAAAAATGAAGGCAGCTTTGCACTAGTGGTGCTAAGCCTGAAGGAAGTGCGGAGCATGGTGGCCTTTGCTTCTAATTATCTTTCTCTTTCTTTCGTCATCTTTCTTTCCTTTTCTCTCCATTTTTTTCTGTCTTCTTTATCTGTGTATATTTCTTTCTTTCTTTCTTTCTTTCTTTCTTTCTTTCTTTCTTTCTTTCTTTCTTTCTTTCTTTCTTTCTTTCTTTCTTTCTTTCTTTCTTTCTTCGACTTTCTCTGTCTTTCTTTTTCTGTTTCTCTTCTGTTTCTTTTCTTTCTTTCTCTTATTTCTCTCTCCCTCTTTCTACGCTATGCCTCTTTCTTTGATTCTCTCTCTTTCTTTCTCTTTCTGTCTTTCTTCCTTTTCTTTCTCTCTCTTTCTCTTTCTTTCTATGCATTCGCCGACGTTTCGCCTCCGCTTCTCTCTTCCGTAGATCAGTGTCTAACTCCCGACGCTGGCGTATTCCTGTCGTTTCGCTGTCTCGGACAGACGAATGAGCCCATCGGCGACGTTGCTGTTCACGGGCAAGCGCGTGCTGGCATTCTAAAGGTGCAGCCTCCTCGGCGTCCATGGCGGGAAAGGAAACCTTCATTTGTGAGGCAGTGGCGCCCTCTCTCGACCTATTTTGGTATTGGCTTGAGCTGTAGCGCTCTCTTTTGACCTACTTTGGCACTTTGAGCGTTACGCCAAGCTACGACATAAGACGACAGCGCGGGACCCTAAAGTGCGGAGCACTTTAGGGGCCCGGGCTCAAGGGTCACAGGGTTCCTTACGCATTCACCAAAGACGACTCAAAGGCGAAAGCCATCTCCTTTTTGTTCTCCTTCGATTGTATCGACAGCCTCCCCCCGGTAGCTTCCTGCACCCAACGTGGTCATGCACTGCCTCC
Source organism: Rhipicephalus sanguineus (assembly GCF_013339695.2). Classification (NCBI taxonomy): domain Eukaryota; kingdom Metazoa; phylum Arthropoda; class Arachnida; order Ixodida; family Ixodidae; genus Rhipicephalus; species Rhipicephalus sanguineus. The sequence continues at coordinate 50,001,058 of NC_051186.1, read as the reverse complement.
GAGATCGAAGGCATTGCGAGCTTTCTGCACCTCAAGTGGTTTTGCAATGCCTCCGAGCATCTGGAGCCTTACGCTTACGCATCACTTACCCAACTTCCAAAGGCGATTCTGTGTGGATTTTCCCCCAAATTATTGTTTTCTCAGAAGACTGAGAAAAACACACGGATTTTGACATCATTGCACCGGTCACATGCGCAACAGTTTGAAGTGTATATTTGCTTTCATCGATGACATTAGTTTAAAAGTTATCGAAAGATATTTCAGGAAATTACAAGGAGACCTCGAGACATTGTTTTACACAAAAACTATTATGATTTTTTCAGGCAAATTCGACGGCCTTGCCTGAGCAAGTACAGTGGCTTGTCACGATGCCATATGTCAGCACTGCTCTTGAGTGAATGGTTCCGAAAGCGATGTCGACTTCTCGCATGCTTGGTCGTGAACGTGACTGTCGCTAGGTCTGATAAGCATCTAGTCTATTCCAGACATATCGTTATTGGTAAGCAATCAACTTGCCAATGTTGGCTAGGGACAGTGATCATGAGAACGTATTACTCTCACTGATGTTCCGTCCATATCATCGTCTTTTTTTTTTTGTTTGGTGAATTTTCAGCAGTCATTTTGCGCGAAAGGGAATCTGCGATTTTGCAGGTAATTTCAGGAATGGTGAAATCTCCCTAAGATTACCAGTACATGGAGGTAATAGTGCGCTTTCGGCTTCTGCAATTAGTTGTGATGCATGTAGTGCGCAAGAGCATAGCTCTTGAGACTTGATTCTGATAATTATGTGGAGTGATCTAGTTCACTCCGGGTGTTAGTCTCGAAGCCCACATATGCACGGTGCACTTACAGCACAAGTTACGAAGGCCATGCTTTTGTATTGTGCAGGAGCGCAGGCGCTACTCATGCTTTTAATAGTCGTTTACACGTCACACACATGCATTAAAATGCGTGTGTGTGTGTGTCTGTGTGTGTTGGCTCGCACTCATTACTACCATTGAGGAGGGAACATGCAGGGATCTTCTACGAAGTGATGATGTAGGGAAAACATGCCCGAAATAGGGAATTTTGTGTGTGTGTTGGCTCGCACTCATTACTACTATTGAGGAGGGAACATGCAGGGATCTTCTACGAAGTCATGATGTAGGGAAAACATGTCCGAAATAGGGAATTTTCATGTCTCAGAATGGCAATCTTTCGCCGTGGTACGGAACATCACTGATATACTCTAAATCGTCGAACCTTTTGTCAAAACACATCGCGCAAACTTAGCAATATAGTAGTACTGCAACTGCCATGTACGTTAGGGACAGTTTAGAACTCTGAATCGCCGAACCTTTTTTCTAAACACATCGCGCAATCATACGCGTGCGCAGGGTTCCCCATCAGAGGGGGCAAAGGTTCATCGCAGCGCTCCCCCCACCCTACTAAGTCATGTATAGGGCAGATTTTGTGCCCCCCCCCCCTTTAGGTGACTAGAATGCTCAATGTACGGGGCAGATTTTGCGCCCCCCCCTCTTAGGTGATTAGGGGGGGGGCGGCCGCCCCACCTGCTCCCCCCTGTGCGCACGCCTATGCGCACAATACAGAGCAGTACTGCAACTGTCTTGTACGCTAGGGACCCTTCAGTACTCTAAATCGTTGAACCTTTTGTCTAAACACATCGCGCGAACTTAGCAATATAGCAGTACTGCAACTGTCTTGTACGTTAGGGACACTTGAGTGCTGTAAATCGTCTGATTGATTGATTGATTGATTGATTGATTGATTGATTGATTGATTGATTGATTGATTGATTGATGATTGATTGATTGACTGATTGATTGATTGGGTTGATTGGGTTGATTGATTGGTTGATTGATTGACTGATTGATTGATTGACTGAATGATTGACTTATTGATTGATTGACTGATTGACTGATTGACTGATTGACTGATTGACTGATTGATTGATTGATTGATTGATTGATTGATTGATTGATTGATTGATTGATTGATTGGGTCGGGTCGGTCGGTCGGTTGGTTGATTGATTGATTAATTAATAAATTGATTGATTGGTTGATTGATTGATTGTAATAACTTTAATGAGACTGATTTAAATAACTTTAAACTGGTGCTGATATTAATCGTCTGTGATGGATGGATGGATGCGAAACTTTATTGTAAGTCCTGAGGTGCACGACTCAACGCGCAGCGGGCCGCTCCCACGTCTTTGATACAATAAATATTTTACAGCGGAGATGTTATGCTTTTCGTTATGCCGTGTGGCATGACCTGAAAACAGTCATCATCACGAACCGGCATGCTCTTTCTTCGTCCACTTCTGCATCTTCTGCTTCGCTCCCAGAACACGTGCGCCGATTTGTCCGGAGTGGGATGCAATAACTCTAATGGAGGAGAGAACGAGCACAGAGAGAGAGAGGTAGGAAGACAGAGAAAGGATGAAAGAGAGAAAAGATGAAAACACACAGGAAAAATAGGCAGAGAGAAATAGATGGAAAGAAACAGACACAAGAAAAGATTGAAAAAGAGAGAGCAAGCATAGTCAAGTATAGTATAGTTAGGGGTAGGATAGTTAGTTGAGGGTGAGGAGAAGAAAAAAGAGGACGTGAGGGGATAAAGCATATCCTATAGTCTTGTATAGTACAGTATAACAAGGGTGGGAAAGGGAATTGGGAGGGTGAGGAGGAGGAAAGGAATGAAGGCAACGCCACCAGCTCTGCTGCTTCCACTGTCTTCGCGTCACTAGTACGTAGCTGCCCTAATTTTTCTAAACACGCAATGAAACTTTCCTCGACATACAGAAGCTCCTCATCGTAATTTGCGTTTTGTGGACAAGCAAGTTCCTAATCCCTCAATTTAGGGACAGCTGCATACAGCTTTCTCATGGTAGGCTATGCATTATTCCGCTTGGTTCAAAATAGGCCACCCTGCTTCGCCGCTTATGTGTAAGAGTGGCGCTCACGGAGTCATTTTCCTTTCGTATCGGAATGGCCCACAACCCTCTTGGGGACAACTGTGAGAGCGAGGAGACATTACACGACACATATGCGACTGTCCTCGCGACAATGTGCAGAGACAAGCAGTCGCTCATGTACGACTTGACCACAAGACCGATGTCGGCAGTAACCATTTTAGAATCTCGTCCTGAGAAGTCATCGCGGATGAAGACGACGAATGCATTGTTAAAATTCTTGAAAACAACACACCTGCACCGGTGGTTACAAACTGATAGAGATATCGGGACTGTATGTGTGGGTGTGTGTGCTCCCCCTCTGCCTCTTTCTCTCTACCTCTAAGATTCGACTCCCCCATCCCTTCCCCCAGCGTAGGGTAGCATGCCGGCTTTTCTGGACTGGTTAACATCTCTGCCTTTCCCTCTCTCTCTCTCTCTCTCTCTCTCGGCTTCCTCTCTCCTTTCAAGTGGTCTTGCCCATTTTACTCAAGCTATAAAGGAGTCAAGGGCTTTGTGGGTAAGCGGCTACATTCGGATGTCAGTTTCTGACAACGTGGTGTTCTTTAAGGGGCACCCTGAATCGAAGTACACAGGTGTGTTATTGCATCCCCCCCACCCTCTCCCGAAACAGTTGGCAGGCTTTGTGCCCCTCTAGTTGTCGGCGTTCTACCTCGCCACCCTCCCCCATATCCTCTGTCCCCGTGTATTAAGGTTGGATGCCTCATCAAACGCGAAAATTGACCGCCGACGTCCCTCGACGTCAACATGAGCGATGTAAAAATTTATGACGCGATGACGTCACCAAATGACGTCATCATGATGTCACAGATCACCAAAATTTGTGACGTCACGACACTACATCGTTGCTTGGTCAAAGGTGGGCAGATCACGGAGGCAGTGCAAAGCCAGGTGAGGTGCAGAAATCTTAAATGCCTCCTATCCTGGAGGCAGTGCGAAACCACGTTAGGTACGGAAAGCTTTCGGAAGGGGCGGGGAGAGGATCAGTACATCGAGTGTAAAGAAAAAAACATGGCTGATCCCTCGGTCATAGGAATCGGTATAACACGAAAGTGAAACGTGTCTTCACAGAAGTAGTGCTTATTGTGTAGTGATATATGAGAGCTTGTACAATGTCTATTCGTGTTTGGCAGCTATATCACCGTTTGACGTGGATGCACCGATGTTGACAGCATGTCTATCGCGACGACTAACGCCCATGATCATGATTAAACCGTTGTGGTAGCTGACGGTGTGAACATATATTTGCACACAGCGAATCATGAATCCCTCGTGAGGATGATATCAACAAGCTCATAATCAACACTGGTACTCTGTATGCACTTCTTCAAAGCGTCGTCAACTAAGGAGAGAGACGGCACGGTGTGCGCTTTCTAGTAATGGGTAGCCGACGCCTGTGCTCATGCATACATAAAACACACAGTGCTTCAGCAACACGGGAGGTAGAGGTTCGTAGCCTGAGCCGCAAACGCGTGCGTCCCGCTGGCCTCTGTCTCGCAGGCGCTGCTCTCGCTCCACCAAGGACATTTGCCCGTCGAAATCGCGTCCTTTCTGCAACGCATATTGCAGCAGTTTTGTTAGTCGGTGCTCTCGCTATTGAAGCAGTGGGCAGCGGAAAAATCCCGTTGGTGCTCGTGGAAGCTGCACTACTCCGATGAGCCGACGCACGCTAACACGAAGCCAAAGGCAAAGAACGTAACTGCGTCAAGGGTGCCTCGGCGACGCCAGCGCGGCCAGTCTACCTCTCTGGTATCGAGACGCTTTAACCATGACCTCAGATATCGCGTGCAATCTCGGAGTAAGCGCTAGTAAATGTCGATCGTGAAGCATTACTTCTTTTCGCATCTCACAGACGGCGGCACCGCCCCGCTCCGCCCGCCGCGAAAGAGAATGTGTGAAAGATATAAGGCGCGTTCGCGCCGTGTCTAGCATCTCCCGAGTTAGCATAGTCGGTAGGGCATCGGGCGCTTGCCGTCGCGGCCGCGACGTCGTGGGTTCGATTCCCAGCGGGGTAACTTTTTCTTGGTTTTTTTTCTTTCTCACCCGTTGGCGTCCATTTTATCAACGTCATATCCGTGACGGATGTACTTGGTGGACCCCGGCATAAAACACTTTCGTGTTAAAAGATGGATTTCGCCTTCGAGTCGTCTAAGGCGAATGCATAAGGGATCCTGGTAACCTAATTTACGTACGCATACCGAATAATAATAATAATGAATCAAAACGTGGCCGCCGCATTCGGGAATCGAACTCGTGTCCTGGAACTAAGTCAGAGTCCTGAGCCGCGCTAAGCAACCGTGGCTGCTTAATCGCAGTCTTAATGATACCGAAGCGAAAATTCGCTCAGCGTATTACCCTTGACCCACCTTTCTATCCTTAAACACTCACGGCGCAATAACGATCGCTCTTGACAACGAAACATAAAAAAGGAAAAAGGAAAAACCAAATAGACGGGAAAGGAGAAACGATTCATAAGCGAAAACTGGGAGGAGTGAGAGGAGGCTGCATGCCTGAGAATTACAGCAACCAGAAGGGGTTCCTAATTGCCAGCGGCGCCCTCCTGGCACGTTCATACGGATATCGTCGACCGAAAGAATAAAACGAAATCAAGCAAAAAAAAAACTAAGAGGGAAGCTGAAAGAGAATTAGCGAGGATGGGGAGTTGAGAGAAAAAGAAGAGTGCTGCGAAAAGGAGAACGCAATGAAGACATTAAGAGAGGCCGACAATGAGAAAAGGAGGGCAAGGGAGAGAAAAGATGAAGAAAGAACGAAAGAAGAAGAAGAAGAAAATCAAAGTGTGAACGGGAAGGTCGCCTCCCTCTAGCGGCTCATAATGAATGCGACCTTCCTGCGAAACTGTGCGCGCAGCAAAAAAAGAGCGCCCTCTGATGAGATTTTTATGCATGAGAGTGTAGCCAGAAACGCTATATATAGCCCTACAGCCTGTTGATTCCTGGCCCTCGTAGGCTTGTACATATTGCACAACCTCCGTTTTATTCTTGTGTCACTTTATTTTGACTGAGGCTAATAACGCCTTCACGGCGTTATTAGGCTCAATTCTTAAGCTTTCTCGCACGAAGCGCCGGTAGGTGTCTTCTTTGGCGGACTACGTTGTGCAAGTCCGTGAAACTTTGTTTGGAAGAATGAGACAATGAATCGCGGCGTAAAACTGTACGTGTAGAGTAGATAACATCTGTTCTATGCGCATAGGTACAAGGTGCGCAGAACTAATAGGTTAGAATGGAACGCCATAATCAGCCAGGTTGCTTATCGATTTCTTATATTCGAACTGCGTGATCCTCCCATGCGCAAACAGAAGTTTCGGTTGTTAAGGTGATTACATGCCACCATTATTTATTACCTCGCTGTAGGACACCCTCGGGATCGCCTACGATCTATCAAGAGGCACACCGTATAGTGTAGGGCTCCGAAATTTCGACCATCTGGTGTTATTTAAAAAGCACTGACATCGCACAGTACGCGGGCCTTTAGCATTTCGCCTCCATGGAAATGCGACCGCCACTGCCGGGATCGAACCCGCCACTTTCGGGTCGGTAGCCGAACCCCGCAACCACCGTAACCATCGAGGCAGACGAATAAACGAATGTTTCAGCCAGTCAGACGCCGCGAAAACCGTCGGATAGCAAAGCTGTAAGCGCGTGAGTGTATGTGATTGGCTAGCGAGATCACGTGCATCATCATCACCATCATATTTGTTCACTCTCCCTCTGGTCACGTGAACTGCGTAACTACTACTATTACTACTGGTGCCACTGCTACTACTACTACTACTACTACGACTACTAATTCTACTACCACCAATGCTACTGCGGCGACGATGGCACAGGGTAGACTAAGAGAGCTTCACTGACAAAGAAATAAATAAATAAATAAATAAATAAATAAATAAATAAATAAATAAATAAATAAAGAAAGAAAGAAAGAAAGAAAGAAAGAAAGAAAGAAAAAGAAAGAAAGAAAGAAAGAAAGAAAGAAAGAAAGAAAGAAAGAAAGAAAGAAAGAAAGAAAGAAAGAAAGAAAGAAAGAAAGAGAGGGCAGCGCGGGAAGAGGCAGGCGCCGCATGGGCACGTTGCTGTTCTGTGCTCACAGCAGCGAAAGCTGTGCTCGAGGCTTATTAACATAGGCCGGCTAACAAGTAGCGTTTCCCCTTCTACACTTCAGTCGTCCACGTGGCCTCGTCTTTCTTCTAGCTCTTTCACCCGTGAACGTGACTTTTTCGCGCTCCCGCCATTTTTCTTAACGCCCGCGCAGATGAGAGCTTTCTGACTGCAGCTCTGTCTTTTGAAACAGCGCTCCGCGCGATTGTGTGTGTTTGTGTGTCTTCATTGGAGCGCTTGAAGGGGAGGGGGGTTGTTTCACTCTACTGCTATTATACGAATCCGCTGGCTTTTCTACCGTGCTTGTCAAGTACGCTCGCTTGCGTGAAACGAGGCCTGTTGGGGTAATGAAAAGCGGTAAATCGAAGGAAAGAAACGCTAGTCAATGGTTGACACTCATCCGCTAAGACTTCACGACTAGTTATAAAAATTCGGAACAGCAGAAGTGAGAGCTCGCTTGGCCGAAGATGGAACAAATGTTTTGAGTTTATATTTCATGAAAAGTAACAAAGTGCCTTCTTTTGCAATAGTATAGCAGCTTTGATTGATATGTTCCAAAAAAGATGGTCTTACTAATAAAACGCCCGAGCCGGCAAGTGAGTGAGTGAGTGAGTGAGTGAGTGAGTGAGTGAGTGAGTGAGTGAGTGAGTGAGTGAGTGAGTGAGTGAGTGAGTGAGTGAGTGAGTGAGTGAGTGAGTGAGTGAGTGAGTGAGTGAGTGAGTGAGTGAGTGAGTGAGTGAGTGAGTGAGTGAGTGAGTGAGTGAGTGAGTGAGTGAGTGAGTGAGTGAGTGAGTGAGTGAGTGAGTGAGTGAGGGGGCGAGCGAGCGAGCGATCGTTCATTCCAAGCACACTTACCATTAATATACCGTTCTTGACAACGTGAATCTAGAATATGGTAGCTAGAATATGAACTGTTGCACCTAATCTAGACTAACACCTAATCTACACTCCACACTTCACCTAATCTCGACTCTGGAAAGACCCAATCCAAACTGAACGATTTGCTTCGCAACAACTGCGCCATTGCCCGATAGGCCTTTCTCTCTTCCACGAAGGTAGCCGAGTTTTACCAATCTGATCCCGGTCGGGCCGTAGTCCTCCGAAAGAACATCCGCGCCAGTTCCTTGTCGCTCCTACCCAACTGATTCCGACCCCTTAAAACAGAGCTCAGAAGGAGAAGCCCATAGTCGATCAAGCAGTGTTAACTGAAAAAAAGAAAAAAACGAGCCCCACCGCCCTATCCTCCCGTGTGTGTTGACGGTGGCAATTACCCGAACGGGAGTGCTCTTGCTAATCGTCTCCCAAACTTCTCGCTGCTCTCACTTACTACGCAGAGTAAAATCCTCACCACTACTCCAACATATCCTCCCTTTCTTCTCCGCAAGCAGTCGGAGGAGGTTCTCCCGCGAAACGATGTTTAAAGAACTCGTCGGCAGAAACGAAAAGAAAAAAAATCGGGAGAGCATTGAGTGGGTTTCTACACGAACTCTGTCGTACAAAAGCAATTAGCCCCCGAGTAGTATGTGCAACCCCACCCCCTCTCCCCTGCCATTCGGTTCCGAGAGACTCATGGGGGTAAGGCAGGAAGGAAGGTATGGGTGACAATATCGTGAAGACAAAAGCTAGAACAAGAATGAGAGCTGCTACGGAGCGAGAGAGAGAGCTGGTAGGTTAAGAACAGAGGTTGGGAATGGAGGTTGAAGTGACGATCTTCGTTCGTCTCAGCGAGGTTCTTCTCCTTCTTCGTTTTTACTTTCTTTGCGAACTAGAAACTGAGGAAGAGACCGGAATGTACCAGATGTTGGGACCAATCTCTATTCCTAAATTAAGAGGGGGTGAAGAGACTTAATGTGTAAAGAAATGCGCGACGTCACCTGCAAGATACGTGCAACGAAAAAAAAAATCAGTGATTGTGGATGTCTTCGACGAAAAGAGAGAGAGTGAAAAAAAGAAGGGAAATCCCAAACGTTAACTAGAACGAAAAATCCGGCTTGCTATCTTACTTGAGAAAGCTGGGGGCTGGAAAGTTCGATGATAATGAAATAGTTGATAGAGTTTGAGAGAGAGAGAGCACAGATGCTCAATCGCTGTCTATCACGTCTGCCGCACGCTATCACAGTACAAAGATCTCAATCAGGAGGCTAAACGTCAACAAAATATAGATGTTTTAAGCAAATCTCTTGCTTTTAAGAATCGTAGCAGCGCCTTCATCACCTTTTGGTGCCACGTCAGGATTCCGAAATGGTTTGTCTTGATCTTTAATAAAAGCGAACTAATCTGTGGAAAAAAAAAGAAGCGAAAACTTGCGCCACCATGGAGCTCCATTTCAGTCTTCCAGAGTTTGAGAAAAATCCGTGAACAAGTGTGAAAGGCTCGTTCAAATCGCTGCTTTCTTTTTTTCACATTAACACTTATTTTCTTTCAACGAGTCGAACCATACAAGTCAGAACGAGAAAAAATGTTTTGGTGCTCAGTCACTGACTCTCGGCAAGAGGGTACGCATTTGGGCTTCACGCTAAAATGGAGGAAAACAGCGCTAGAAGACGTCACGAAACGAAAGAACACAGACTGCGTTTCTGAGAGTCAGAACACTGACTCTCACACTTGTGCTTTATCCTTCGTCGGCGTGAAGAACGCTCTGCTTTCAAAATCAAGCATTAATTAATCATTTCTGCAGCCAGAGGCGTCTGATTATCTACCACCAACATTCACACCCAATTAACATTTCTTTTTCACAGGTCGTGTCAGTCTGAAGCATCAAAAAGGGTTGACATCTCCGCCTTATTTTTGAGCCAACCCTACCTCCAAATAGAGGCATCATAAACAGTCCTCCCCTCTGCAGAAAAATAAGCACCTCCCTTCATGTTGGGCTCATTCTTCGTATCTGGTACCTATACCGACGAATTTGAGTAAAGAAGCAATAATCCTCGCTTGAATTAATTGCTGGAAGGCGAAGACGAACTCTATTACGTACTTTTTTCATTATTCCGCGCTCTAATTCTTTCAGTTCCTAATCTCCGCGTGTAAGCCACAAAGAGCAAACGTCAGCCTAAGTAGAGCAAAACCTTGTTCTAGCATTCCGTACCGAATGGGAGCTTCATCTTTTTCAATCTGCTCTTATAGGAAAGAAATATCTTGTTCGTATGACATCCTTTTGCCTTTATTTCATTAACTCCTAATCGTAAGAACGAATGTGGCGGTGAAGACGTGGTACGGCACGAACCCTTTTTTTCTCCCCCTCTCTCTTTCTTTCTCTCTCACTCAAAATCTTATTACCGTTCTCGCCTGAAGAGCTCCGCCGTCTTCGCCAGAACCTGACATTCACGTCAAAAGTGACTTCGCGGAGAAAGGTCGGCAAAAAGCAGCCCGCATTTCAGCGTAGAAAACAACTCTTCTTTTTCTCTCTCTTCCAAGCAACCACCGCGTGCACAGCATGTGGTGTCGCATACACGTGGCGTCTTTGTTCCCGAGTTTACGCAAGCCCCTCCCCCGAAGCGATAACCTCCCAGCCCCGAAACGAAATTCGAAAAGGTCTGGAATCACGCCGGGAACACGAAGCAGCGCGCCGTAGCCTGGCGACATAGAGAAGATAGAAAGAAAAACGCTAGTTGGAACTGCTGAACTGTGCTTTCTTAGATATCAAACCCACGCGCGACTTCACAACTCCAGCTTTGAACAAACATGCTAAGTATTCCACCCGTTTTTCTTATTTCTACCGTTTTCACCATTAGGCATCGAAATTGACTTCGACTACGGCACTTTTTCGCAGCGACTCGTCAACTGTAGTCTGGAACAACTTCTGCTGGTACCGCCCCCCGGAGCAGACGACGAAACACTCAACGCGGCATACGTAGCGCAGTAGCGCGTATACTTTACTGAAGAAAGAAGGGGCCACCAATGAGACATTGTTGAGACAGGTCGTATAGCTCAGGTAGGCCGGCAAACTTTTGCCGGGAGCTGATGCAGCGAGGAATAAGGGCTGAGAAGGTCTAGCATGAAATGTGACGAACCAAATGGTTAACTTATGTTGCCGCTGTTCTTTTGGCGTCGCTCTCTATGTTGTTCGGTTCGCCTCGTGTGGAGGAAAGCAGTGTCTGCGCTAGTCGACGAAAGTTTCGTATAACTTGCGCGCGCTGTGGAGCGAACGCTGTAGACACGAAGAAATCGTGCCCACGTGATCAGCCAAGCGTGCGAGGCCTCCGAGCGAAAGTTTCGGATCTCGCAAAAGACGGTTTGTTTGTTGCGATTCCCCTCGGGACCATTTAATGAGCGCATCGGCGGGTTGCAGAGTTGCTCACGTCTCTGGTCTGGTACGGGAACGATTTCAACTTTTTCACGTGCGGGTTCGACTTTGTGTCTGGCAAGTGTGGAAGAAAGGGTTGGTTTTTTTGAAAATGTCGTGTTCGCTGGTGCCTGAAAAAGCATGTGCGCGAAACTGATTGGCGCAGAAAAAAAAGTTTGAGAGCGTTATGCAGAAGCAAACTAATTAGATTGTAATATACGTTGTTACAGTTCAGAAAACTGCGTTCGATGTGGGGTCGAGTGGTGTTCTGCGATTGGCAGTGGTGTGTGTTAGTTGCTAGGGAGTTTCGTGGTTAAGCTCGAGGTCGCCGGTTCGATTCCTGGCCACGGAAACCACCGCATTTTAATGGGGGCGAAATTCTTTGGTAAGCATAGCTGCCTGAAAAGCGCGTTTCTCCGCAATATTGATCTTTATGCTGCGAAGCCAGCTTTGGAGCAACAAGTGACTACACAAATTATTACTACCTGGAAAGTATGTTTCTTCGCAATACCAGCATTAGTGTGGCAAAGAAAGATTTACAGATAAATATCGACAGTTCAAAACAGCAATGCTGCCTGAAAATCATGTTTTCTTCGCACTGTAAGACCTTCTCTGGAGAAGCCTGCTTTACAAGCACCTAGTGACTACGCACAGACAGCAACGCTGCCTGAAAAGCATGTTTCTTCGCAATATTAGCCTTCATGCATGAATTTACACTTACAGACAAACAGTGGCAGCATGCAACACAAATGTGGGGCTGTGGCGGCTGAGGGAGAAAATGATGACGCGGTCGGACGTAATACGACAACTGAGTGACGAGCCAAGGAGCCGGAAGGTCGCAAAAATAGAGTGGGGCATTACCAACCTGTACACTGACGCATTACGATGAACAGATTGCGAAGTCTTGGGCGCTAAGTAGGGGCGATCCTCCGGATCACATTTGCCGAAACTAACGTTCATACTTCATTTCACCAGCTCCGCGCAAAGCAGCTACAGCTACTGTGAGCTACTTCAACCAAGCTTCAACCAGCTACCTCAACCTGGCTTTCGCATTCGAGTCGTTTTATGCAAATTGACCTTGTGAGTTTTCAACGTACACTCACTCTCAAGTGAATTTCTGAAGACCAGCATCGACAAAAGAGTTTGATAGGGAACCCGCACACGAAGACGATCATTCAGCGAAAAGAAACTTCCGTGTATCCATCTCAGAGAACAGATGCATTCATCGCGCCGTAAACAGCATGTACGGTTCCAGATCAAGAAAAAATCACAGCATATCCACGGAGTGAATGATGAGTGGGCGAAGCTGCGGAGGTTCATCGGTAAACCGTGAATCTTCCGTGAATTCTGCCCAGTACATCATCACCGACGTGAGATCGGGCGCGTTTATACTAAAGGTTCGATGAGTTATGACGACTTGCAGCTCACTTTAATTTTACATGTACGCTGTGAATTTTCATTGTTTAGAAAACCATTGCTTTAGAAAACATCTGGCGTCTTTCGTTAAGCAGCTGGCGTCTTTTCGTTTTGCTTTAGAAACATCTGGCGTTCTTTCGTTTTGCTTTTAGAAAACATCTGGCGTCTTTCGTTGGTTTCAATCAACGGCGTTTTGAACAAAATTTTTATTGTTTAATCACGCACAGGAGAAATCTCACCAGGCACTACCTTGGAGGTAAACAATGGCTGCTAATGGGAATGAGAGACAGAAGAAGTCGGCTTTTAGCTAACACTTACACTTCTACTTCTACTAACGTTTCCTACTGGAACATGCCAATGGCTGCTAATGGGGAATGAGAGACAGAAGAATTCGGCTTTTAGTTAACGCGCACGCTGCGAATTTTTTATTGTTCAACAACGCACAGGAAAAATCTCCCACCGGCACCACCTTGGAGGTCAAGATCTGGTACTAGCGTTACGACTGGTTACGCACTACGACTACGACAACTACGAGGGACGAACGGGTGCCGCTTTAAGGAGCTTCGCCCCTAAAACAGATGAAATCCGCGAATGCAGTGACTATTTCGAGATGTTCGAGACGGCTAACGTTCAGCAACATTCTGTCAGCCAACCCTGGGCAGCCGTTACAAGCTACATCTTTCATACACATTCTTGGAAACTTTTTTGGCGCGCGCACAAAAGACGGAAACGAAAGGCGAGAAGACAAACGGGCGCGAACTCACAACTAAGTTTATTGAAGGAAGTACACGAAATATATAACCCAGGGTAGCTCAAGAGCGCATGTGCGTAAAAAGAATCAAACAAACAAACAAGCAAAACATAAGGAAACATAAGAAAAAATACATCATGACAGTAATATTGCAGAAGTAACTACATCGTGCAGCAGATTTTAAAAGTCAAGTGCTACTCAAAAAGGTGAACTCCTTGTCAGTTAGTACAATCGATGGGTTGCTTACGCATTTATCAGCACACCTTCTAATGTGGAAAGCTTCAACTATTTCCCGAGTTATCTTGTCTTTATGATAAAACAAAATTGATTCTTTTTACGCACATGCGCTCTTGAGCTACCCTGGGTTATATATTTCGTGTACTTCCTTCAATAAACTTAGTTGTGAGTTCGCGCCCGTTTGTCTTCTCGCCTTTCGTTTCCGTCTTTTGTGCGCGCGCCAAAAAAGTTTCCAAGAATGTCCTCAAACCAACTCGCCCAGCTCTCCATACTGTTACATTACATTTCATACACATCTTTAATTCGAAGCTAGCCGTCGCAATCGCTGGCCAGACAGTGGGGCATCCGTTCTCGCCAAACCCGCACCACCCGTTTTTGTTTTCCCCATTTTTCTCAGCCTCCTTTTCATCGTTGGCATCTTTTTTCCCGAATCCCCGAAGGGAAATTTCCCGACGTTTCCCGCCAAAGCGGTTCGCGTTTCCACCCCCACCCCCTTCCGCGTTTCTATCGGCCATCCATAACACAGGTAATGGGGTGTGCACACGCCATCACAGCGTGGTAGGAAGGACACCCAGAAAGGGGAGTAGAGGATGTTGAATAGGGAAGATGAGGAGAAAGAAAGAGCGAAGCTGCTCCTTTCCGCGATACGCCCCCTTTCCTATCCAGTCCCTTCGGCTTCCTCCTTAGACCAATGGGCATTTCGGCCTTGCCTGTAGCCAAGCGGAGCCAAGCCAGCTAGCCGAGGCGAGGAGCTCACTTCCCCTTTTCCCCTTTTCGGGAAAAAGATAGAAGTGTGCGTTATGTCGCGTTTCTTTCTTTATTCCACAGCCCACGTCTTGCCTCATTTGGTGATAGCCCCCTCACCAAATTCTCTGGTACTTATTTTCTTTCAGCTTCGAAGCCAGGTCAGAAAAGGTTCGCCACACATTTCTGCACACGGCATTGGGAAATCGCGCTTGGGGATGGAGTGAAAAATAGGGACAACATGAAACGCCGAACTAAAGAAGGAAAGCGAAGCGCTAAAAATAAGAAGTCGATGAAATGAAGAGCGAAGGGAGGTAGTGGACGGGAAGGTCATAGCTTCACGGATAGCCGGTGTTGTGGATCGAGCGATATATCTCGAGCGGTCTTTCGTGCCAGGAGCGTGTATCCAAAACGTACGCTCGGATGACCATTCCCCCACACTCGGCTGACTATACAGTACATCGATGCTCAACTTTCACCTGTTCTTCACTTGCTTTGTTTTCTTGTGTACCCATTTTTAGTGTAGTATATCAGTATCCCTCATGTCCTCCTCCTCTTCCTTTCGATCTCATTCCTTTTCATCTCTTTTTGACGCTCTCTCCCTCTGCTAACCATCTTTTTCCTTTTCTTCTATTCTTGCTCTCTCTCTCTTTCTCTATTACTATCTCTCACTCTAGTTCTCTACCTTCTATGCGTATCTAATACCAGCACTCGGGTGACCATTACTCTACACTCGGCTGGCTTTTAAAACGTTCATCACGCATCACATTCACATGTTCTTGCTTTTAAAGACGATAATCTTTCTTGGGATACTTGAATGCAGAAATGTTGGTCTGTCTGTCTGTCTGTCTGTCTGTCTGCCTGTCACACTATTCAGCCACCCGGCCAAAGTTTAAACACTTGCTGAACGTCCAGCCATCTCGAACTGTCAGCTGCGTTCACACTTGTGAACATTGTCGATCAAAAAGCAAATATTACGCATAACTGAGGCGCAACATCAATACGTATGTTTAGCTGGTGTGTTCCTTTACTAGAAAATACATAGATACGTAATTCTAAAGACCCCAGTGTTTCTTAGGCTGCGCTGAAAATGCGACGCTATGCACGAGAAAGCCCTCTGCCGACGATATACGGTGCTTCCACCTGGCAGCGGCCCTGGGAACAGCATCACGGGTGGCCGTGGATGAAATTAGGACTCATGTAGTACGGCCGGCAGAAGACTATCGTATTTCGACGACATTTGCAGCGAAGCACGCAGATACGCGGCCAATCTTTTTTTTCTTTTTTGTGTCCCCATTCGCGTCAACCACTGAGTATGCCTCACAACATTTCCCATCTCCTCCACCTCCTCTTTACCATCTTCTTCCCTTTCCTCTTTTAAGAGCGGAGCTTCTTAGCCGGTTAGTCGCGAATAAAAAATTGTCATCATTATGAACCAGCGCGCTCTCTCTTCATCCTCTTCGTCATGTTCTGCTTCGCTCGCAGAAATATAGAGAGAGGGAAAGAAAGGAAGAGAAATAGAGAGAAAGAAAGGAAAGAAAGACAAAAGATATAAAAAAGACAGAGACGGAAATCGAGAAGGCCAGAAATGGATAGAAACACACACAAGAAATCGATAGAAAAGAAAGATCAGGATAGAAACAGAAAGAAAGAGACAAGGAGAGATAATCAAAAAGAGAGAAAAAGAAAGTGAGAGAGAGAAAGAGATAGAAAGAAAGAGGAAGCGAGAAATAGAGACAGAAGGAAAGAAAGAGAAGAAATGGAAGAAAAAGAAAGATAGAAAGAACGAGAAGTAGAAAGATAGAGAGAAAGAAAGAAATAGAAATACAGAGACAACAAAGAGATAGAAAAACAGAGAGAAAGAGAAACAACGAGAGGAAGAAAGAAAGAAATACAGAAAAAGAAGGAAGGGCGCCAAGCTGCGCACTTCCTTCACGCTTGGCACCACTAGTTCGAAGCTGCCTCATTTTTTTTGTGTGTGCGCGCTCTCTCTCTCTCTCTATCACTTTCTATCTCTCATTATCTTTCTCTAGCTTCTTGTCGTTTGCCACAATTTCCGCATTGATACCAATAGCTCAACCACGAACGACGCGATTTTTCTATGTCACAGTGTTTAGACAACGGCACGTCCGCACGCCCATGTTACGCTCTTGCCCTCGCGGTGCGGTAAAAAGAGCCATCACAGGCGACCGCCTCAGAGGCATATTCTCTTTCTCTCCTTTTCTTAACCACTATATAGTGGCACGAGGCTCCGAAACCACGTTGTACGACAAGAAGCCACGGTGTAGGCGATTACGGACGACTTGGCAGATACAACGCGTTCGCTGGTGCGGCGCGTGTGACGCATAGATCACTTTGAGGAGATGGGCAATTTGGCACGAGATACGCTAATTGGAAGACCCGAGGAGGATGCGGTGGTAGACGAGAGTGTTGAGAGTCGAATTAGTTCCGTGCAGCCTGGTCTGGCTGCGTTAAGCGTTCTTAGGATGAATAACACGTTTGTCTGACAGAGGATGGTCGCTAGAAGGTGTGTGCCTTAACATACCAGTAGGATGAATGTGTTTGCGCGCGTGTGTTCGGGCCGGGGGCGTGGAAATTGGGGGGGGGGGGTCTTGCGTTTGCTGTATCTTGCAAACGGGACGTGTAAAGCAATGTTGTCCAATAGTCAGAACGACATCGTTACATCGTTTGGAATCAACGTTAATGACGGGCCAATACAATGCGCCGAGATAATTCCATCGCATCGTGAAAACATCTTAAGGACTTCGGCTGTGACCACTTCTTCAGCGATGTATGCAGCCACGTATCTTCAGTCGTACTTTCAAATATCAGGACTACATGAGAAAAGGATTGTATCATCCACTCACGTTCCCTAAATTTGTTGCGAACTACACTCACTTGACCCACCTATCTTGCTTTTGCGTAACAAACAGCTTGCTGACAGGAAAGATTATGGAGTGAGTGAGGTGATTGAGTGAGTGAGTGAGTGAGTGAGTGAGTGAGTGAGTGAGTGAGTGAGTGAGTGAGTGAGTGAGTGAGTGAGTGAGTGAGTGAGTGAGTGAGTGAGTGAGTGAGTGAGTGAGTGAGTGAGTGAGTGAGTGAGTGAGTGAGTGAGTGAGTGAGTGAGTGAGTGAGTGAGTGAGTGAGTGAGTGAGTGAGTGAGTGAGTGAGTGAGTGAGAGTGAGTGAGTGAGTGAGTGAGTGAGTGAGTGAGTGAGTGAGTGAGTGAGTGAGTGAGTGAGCGAGCTCCCGTGGATGAGGGAGTTATTCGACGGTGCGGTGTAATATCATCGAAGCACTAGTGCTTCAATATGACTGGTATGATATGCACGCGCAGACACCGCACCATTTCTTCTTCCGCATCATTATTGCGCACCATCTTTCCGCACCATTATTAATTCTTGTAACAGAACTGTTGCATTGTACACGGTCAGAAGAAAACTTCTATGAAGTCAGTTTACCGTGAATGAAACCGACTGGAAAGGCACGGCGTTAAAACAAGTTTTTCCAGCGAATATAGCATTTTGAGCGGGGAGATTCATCGCATTAGGGTGTAGGCTTAACTCTCCTCCCCATAAAGCTATGAGAGCACTCACGGTATAAGAGTCATTACTTTAGCTTCGACATTGATGCACAGAACTAACGAGCGATGCACGTCGTGCTTTAACGAATAGAGCGTGATTTACCGTGCATACTCTTTAACGTTGAGGGTGGTTAACATCGCCCATTCTGTGGTGGCGCGGATATCGCCCACCTCCCGCATTATCGAACCGATAACGAGGCCACGAGCATTTTGTTGCCAGAAAAAACGCGCTAAACGTCAACCGGGTAGATGAAGTGCTTCTTGCGCTCCAGATATTACACTTCTTGCTTATGTGTCTATCGCTTCTGTTTTTTTTTTTATCAGGTGGGACAGTTTCAGTGCTTTAGATAAACAAGGTGTGACCTACACAAAGGTCACACTTCGTTATGCGGCATACTCGCAAGCTTGCACTGATAGCGAGCAAAGCTTTATTAATTTTTTGGTTGCTAACGCTTATCTACAATGGGATATAGGTAGGCGAGAGCACATGCCACTTTTTTTTCTGTGAAGGTGAAAAATGGCTGCAATTTAAAATAGCTGACGTTTCTCGACGCCCACTGACAATTCTGGCGTTATCTCTCCTAATTTATATTGCCTAGAAGAAATTCACAAGTACTCGATGTTTATCTATTCATCTACTCGGTTTATATTTACAAAATCTACATATAACGTAATTAACGCCTTCAGTTGGCTATCGTACTTGCGAGGGCCTCCTTACTACGTCTTTAACTATAGTGAGTGCACTTTGTAGTAGCGAATCACAAAGTAGCGAAGAAGTGACTGTTCAAGACGCAGCGAACGACGGCCACCCGGCGGCACACCAATAGAGAGACGCTTTCACAGCAGAAAACGTTTCGGAATGCGGGGTACAGGTCTTCTATACAGCAACTACAGCTAAAGAAGAAATGCGGTCGCACTGCTGTATGGTTAGCTTTCCAAGTCGTCAGTGTACAAATGACACAGGATCCACCACGACACGCACCCAACTGCTCGTATGGCCGTCGGCAAGGGTAAACTCATCACATGACAATATTTGCGTTCTAGAAGCAGGAATAGAGAGGTAATACCTTTTTTTCCCTTCTGTCACCACCTTCCCAAATATCGCTAACTTCAATACAGTAGTAAGTAGCTAATATTGGAAAAACACAGCGCTTATGGCACGAGGACGAAGAAGGAGAAATCCGCCACGCTAGCGCTATCTCTCAACTAGACGTTGCTACTTAAGGAACATTTCCCCTATCCGAGAAATGGCGGGCACTTGGCGTGGGCGTCCCTGGCGTACTGCTTTCTTTCTATTCTTTCTTTCTTTCTTTCTTTCTTTCTTTCTTTCTTTCCTTACTTTCTTTCTTTCTTTCTTTCTTTCTTCTTTCTTTCTTTCTTTCTTTCTTTCTTTCTTTCTCTTTCTTTCTTTATTTCTTTCTTTCTTTCTTTCTTTCTTT